>NW_026637439.1:440000-477500 GCF_028554395.1 Pezoporus wallicus
TGGAGGCTACAGAGGCTAAAGAAACTAGGTTCCCATTTCCTCTCTTTCTGCTCACCCTCAGATCAGGGCATGCATTGTGCAGAATGCTGATGTTCAAAGATGGCAAGTTAAGAATCTGGAATTTCTTAAAGTACAGGCAATGTGTTAAACCTAATTATTCCCAACTATCTCCTCTAAGTCACCTGGAGCAGGCAGCAGTATCCATTTATAATAGTCCTTTTCAAAGTTCAGACCTCCACATAAATGTTCAATGGAAGCAAAGACTCCCACATACCCGATTTAAATCTACTGACAACAAGCTTGTTTTACTCAGTTATGTTTCATGGCCCTGAAGCAGAAGTCTACACCCCTAGAAACAGGAAAAAAAAATAACCCAAACAAAATACTAGTGTTTTACTATCTTCTTCCAGTCTTTCAAAATGAAAAAGTAAAAACATAAGATGCAATTATTCTGGACCTTGTCTCCAGTGCCAGCCAGTAGTTAACTATTACGGAAAGAGTATAAAGAAACAAAACAAGTCTAAAGTGACATTTCCTGTGTTATAGCTGCCTCTAGAAATCAACTTAAGGACTTTCTAACACTGAAGAACAAAATTAAACTCTCAATGTTTAATACGCAATAGGTCAGCTCCTGGCTGAGGCTGCTGCCCTTTCAAAATCCTTTATATGTTTGACTTCCACATCACTTAACAATAAATTTCAAGTTTGTATGTTCTGTGTACAAAATGCAGTTTTATTACTTTAAAGCTGCAGACCAAACCCTGAAGAGCTCAAAAGGCTTAAGAGAATCTTAAGGTAGAAAGAAAAAAACTGAAACACCACTAATAGTTCCTTAACTACCTTTTCCATAACATTATGATTTACTTCCTCATCTATCTTCTACTCACTTTCTCATCTATCTTCTACTCACTTCCTCTTCTCCACTTCAGCTCCCCAGGCTGAAGAGCAAAGTAAGATAAGATGGTTCAAGATAGTCTAAAAGCCAGCCACTGCTGAACAGAGGTCTTCCCCACTCCTATCCCAGCACTAATGCTCAAATGATCACTCCAGGAACCAATTCAGTTCACCAAAACAGCAGGAAATTAACACAGTAAGAGCAAAAAAAAAACAAAACAACCAAACCAAAAGCTGACAGGTTTTCTCCTGGGTTAAGCAAATTGAGCAAGGCCAGCAAAAGGTTTGACTAGCATCAGAGACCAGAGAATTGGAAAGAAGAAGAGGGAAATGAGACCTCCGAATTAGGATGACACTGATTTCTGAAAGGACTTCACTTCTGCTCTGTTTAGGGTGCAGAGCTACTAGTGGTTTAGACTGCTCTGACTTGTGGCTGCTGAAAAAGCCTCAAATCCCCCTCCTTTCTCACTCCCCAAAGGTACTAAATTACCTACTCTGGACCATTCAAGAGATGAACACCAGTGTCATCTCCTGTAGTTGCATCATTATCACTAGCAAGTACATCTCTGGTCATAGGAAGGGCACACATTTTCACTGAAGGCTGACAGATGAAAAAAGTATGCACAACATGAGTTTTCTGAATGTATAATAAAATCAAGATCCTCCCTGCTAGGCTGACAAAAATTCCACCTTCCTGAGCCACAGCTGCAGGAACTACTAGTGGATGGCTAAAATAAAAATTGTAAAATGGTACAAGGATAGAGCAAGCACACACTACTACTCTTTATATGTCTCCCACAACCTCCAGTGATTTCCAATAAATCAGATTCTATATGAGCTAGAATGTCACTTACATGCTTAAGGCACCAAATAAGACTGCTCTCCAGCATTAGAAAGACCAACACGAGAAAAACTTCCCTGGATGGACTAAGCAAGCTCAGTGGAACTCTGAAGATGAGAAGGAATTTCTCAGTTATGCTATTGAGTAGCTTCACTATTGAAAGGACATGCATCTTTTCGAAACCAATGTTACTATTAACCACGGTATATGCTAATATGCCATAGATTCAGCCTAAGCACACAGAAACCCCAAAGCTGACAGCATGTATTGGCTGGATAATGAAATATCTATGCTGACTTAGTAAAACCTAAAAATCCATAATAGTGGAACTGTAGAGGGTACAGTGCCTTTTTTTGTTGTTGTTGTAGTATAATAAATTCCATGTATTAACACTACGCACAAGTATAGGGCAGTAAAATTGGCACTGTGCTAATTACTACCTGCAAAACTTAAAATATCCAGTCTTAAATATTCCAATTACTTACGCACATTCTTGGGTTCACTAAGGCTACATAAGCACACAGGCATTACAGACTGGGGCCTACAAGGAAAAGTCAGGGAGAAAGATGATGGAACGACTAATTTTAATACCATAAAGTGCCATGTTGTCATAGCCATAAGTGACTACTGTCTGATTTGGACAAGATTTCTAGTTTATACATTCATTCTCTCACCATAAGAAAGAAACTTTCTCTTTGAAGAGTCAAAATGTGACCACACACAAGTATGCACGTAATTTTTAGCCCTCAGGCATCTACAGCTTAAATAACTAACTTACCATGACACTTAAGGTTAACTTTGTAAGCTTGGCTTTTGTGAGGAATTACTACTGTGAACACAATGAAAAACAGGTACAAGGTTTTTTTTTTAAGACAGAAAAATATTTCAAGTCAAAAATGACTTGATTTTTTTAACATTTTCACAGCAACTCCACTTCCAAAGACTTCTCTGAATAACCAGGGTTTCACATTCTGCCCTTGCTTCTCAACACAGTTATTTCCCTGCTTTTGCAATACACTCATATAGGAATGCAAGAGCAAGGGACTTTTTTAAATCCTTGCCATAGCCACAACTGAAGTTTCCTTTTTGCCCTGCTGAGAAAGTCTGCCTGGCTAGGGCATCCCTGAATGCAGGCAGCCAGTGGGAGCATGAAGGAGTCGAAGGAATGGAAGAATCCAACAGATGCAACCAGGATGAAAGTGCTTAAGTTATGGACTACTCAAAAAGCAGAGAATGATGACTGGGGATCATGATTTTGTTGAGGTACAGAAAGAAGCAACTTGGATGGTCATGGACAATGAAGCGAAAGGCTAGTCCATCAAGAAAGCTGAAAAAGCATTTCAGATGGAAGGAAAACAAGAGCTGGAGAGAAGTGAAAAGTTAATCAGCCCATCGCAAATAGGTTCTGGACTGGCAAAAATTCAGGGAGAGAATGGCATGGAATGGAATAGGACAGCTGAAATTTGTAAATGCTAAGGAGCCTGAGATCTTTGCTTCTAGAGAAGGAAGAACAAAAAATAGGACCTCTGACATGGTAATAATTGGAGTTCCACAGATCTCCACTTCATTTTCCCTTCTATTACCCAGTCATCATCTTCAGTCGAGACTTTTGTTTTGGACGAAAAGCAGAGAATCAAATTCCTCTTTCCCTCCCCCAGCTGGGGATAAACTGGAAGTGCTACAGTAATAAGCAAAATTAAACAACATACTGTGTGTATAATCAATTCACAATGCATCAGGAAAGAGACCTAATACAGTTTTAAGAAAATACAGTGCACCTCCTGATCCAGAATGAGTTTTCCACCTATATAATACATATAATTTAATAACTCACAGTCAAGCCAGGCTGGATTATGCAGTTGTAACTCATCTTTTGTACATAAAGCACTACCACAAATCTAGTTTGGTTTTTGTTTTTTTGTTTTCCCATAGATCCACATTCTAATTCAGTACAAAGTGATTACTTGTAACTGGTTTATCCACATAGATGAGTACGTGGCTCCATGCCATGAGTAAGAATGTAAAGAAAAAAGTATGTACAATCAAAACCAAGACAAGAGTACTACATGCATGCATAATGGCACGAAACTAGGGTTGCCAAGCAACTGTAACTACTCTATTACCAAGCTTCTGAAAGAGTGCTTAAAGAATTTAAGGCTGCAAAGACACAGTTTTGCGTATGTTCTTGCCCTTCCCCCTTAATATCCATTACCAATGCATGGTGATAAACCTGATGCACAGCATAGTTTAACCAGTTAAAATGATGATGTCAGTAGATTACTTTGGTCAGCATGGACATGCACAAGACAAATTTGTCTCAGAGGGGAGAAGATAATTGTAAGCACAAAAAGCCCAAGATGCCAGAACAATGCCATCTACCTGGACTTATGCAAAGCGTTCGACACAGTCCCACACGACATCCTTGTCTCTAAATTGGAGAGACATCACTTTGATGGATGGACCACTCAGTGGATAAAGAACCGGCTGCATGGCCGCATGCAAAGAGTTGTGGTCAATGGCTCAATGTCTGGCTGGAGACCAGTAACGAGTGGTGTCCCTCAGGGATCAGTGTTGGGATCGATCTTGTTCAACATCTTTGTCGCTGACCTGGACAGTGGGATTGAGTGTGCCCTCAGCAAGTTTGCCGATGACACCAAGCTGTGTGGTTCGGTTGATACCCTGGAGAGAAGGAATGCCATTCAGAGGGACCTCGACACGCTTGTGAGGTGGGCTGATGCCAACCTCATGAAGTTTAACCATGCCAAGTGCAAGGTCCTACACCTGGGTTGGGGCAATCCCAGGCACAGCTACAGGTTGGGCAGAGAAGGGATTCAGAGCAGCCTTGCATGGAAGGACTTGGGGGTGTTGGTAGATGAGAAACTTAACATGAGCTGGCTGCAGTGTGCGTTCACAGCCCAGAAAGCCAACTGTATCCTGGGCTGCATCAAAAGGAGTGTGACCAGCAGGCCAAAGGAGGTGATCCTGCCCCTCTACTCTGCTCTTGTGAAACCTCATTTGGAGTATTTTGTACAGTTCTGGTGTCCTCAACATAACAAGGACATGGAACTGTTGGAACAAGTCCAGAGGAGAGCCACAAGGTTGATCAGGGGACTGGAGCACCTCCTGTATGAAGACAGGCTGAGAAAGTTGGGGCTGTTCAGCCTGGAGAAGAGAAGGCTGCGTGGAGACCTTATAGCGCAGTATCTGAAGGGGGCCTATAAGGATGCTGGGGAGGGACCCTTCATTAGGGACTGCAGTGACAGGACAAGGGGTAACAGGTTAAAACTTACACAGGGGAAGTTTAAATTGGATATAAGGAGGAAATTCTTTCCTGTTAGGGTGGTGAGGCACTGGAATGGGCTCCCCAGGGAGGTTGTGAATGCTCCATCCCTGGCAGTGTTCAAGGCCAGGTTGGACAGAGCCTTGGGTGACATGGTTTAGTGTGAGATGTCCCTGCCCATGGCAGGGGGGTTGGAACTAGATGATCTTAAGGTCCTTTCCAACCCTAACTATTCTATGATTCTGTTCTATAGGTTTCACTAAAGGCTTTGATGTCTTTTGAGAAGAGGTAATGAGATGGAGAAAGGAATGTAAAGGAGGCAATCTTTTAAAGATCTGCCCATTACTAGTTTGAATTTGTGAGACACTTCTAAAAAGGAACCAGTGTTTAGGTCTGCTGAAAAAACAAATTAAATCAAAAATCATAAAAACCAAACAAACAAGGAAAACTAAACAAAACCACAAAACCCAAACAAAACAACACAGTGCTCTTTTCACAGCTTTTTATGATACCTGTGGACACTGTTTGATATTGCTGAAATTTAAAAGAAAGCATACATTAAAATACACAGGGAAATAGGAATCCCTTCATGCAAGTAATTTTCTGGAGATGAGTCAACTTGCAACTACCCTTCAGCTAATTATATGGGCTGGTGACTATGTATGCCACAGATGTTAACTCAGATAGCACTAGGTAAATGCAGGTGCCCTCTGTCAGCGAGGTCCAATAATGCAGTTGTTTATGTTAAGTTAGTAACTCTAAAAGACCAAAGCAGCTTTCATAGGCAGGCCAGCTCTGGACTTTCTGCTCCCAATTCCAGGACTACTACAAAAGGTACTTAAGACATATCCAAGTAGCTCTGAACCACAATAACCACATTTGGCTAGCATGAAACCCAAGTTTAAGACTCCAGGACTGAGCTGCTGATAAACCTAGACAACAAATGCACAATGCTCCTGCACTCTGAGAATGGTTATTTAATTTGGATAGAGTCAGCTTGTATCCAACAGTGCATGCAATACATTCACCCTCTTGAATCCCTGAGCTCTTGGGTGTGAAGTGTACAGATATTAAATTGCATTATCATGCAGACTCAGTATAGCTGAACAGCTTTGCAGATCATTCTTCAATACCTGTATAACATAACATAACCCATCCCTTCCCATTAATTGAGCTAACAACCAGTTGTTATAATTAGAAAATTGTATGCAACAAGAACTACAAAAGGAGACATGAGTTTCTTATCAATATATTGATGCTAAAAATGAGAGCTAGTGCCTATGGCTAATGGAAAACAAGCAAGTAAGCACCCATCCATAATTCATATGGTGGACAGAAGACTGAGAAAAAAAAAAAGTGATTTACACCAGAAATAGCAGATTTCTTGAGTAATAAGAAAGTGAGCTACTTCTGCACCTGAATTAGTCAGCCTACATCAAAAGGAATATCCGTACTCCCTGCAATAATTCATATTTGCACAAAATACATCCTGAGCTCACCAGTAAAATAATTTAATTTAAAAATAGGCCAACAGTTTTGTGCAACTTGCAGAGCTTCCTGTGCTTGCAGAAAAAA
Organism: Pezoporus wallicus; assembly: GCF_028554395.1. NCBI lineage: Eukaryota > Metazoa > Chordata > Aves > Psittaciformes > Psittacidae > Pezoporus > Pezoporus wallicus. The sequence continues at coordinate 446,591 of NW_026637439.1, forward strand.
AAAAAAAAAAAAAAATCACAGTGTAAATTGCTTGGCAATATGACGATATTTTACAAAGAATAAAAATAGCACCAACACCAGCACGACAGGAAAAGAACAATCTTGGGAAGATTCCATAGTTTAGGAAGGTGGTTTAAAAAAAAAAGAGTTGCTTCACAAAAATCAATACACTTCCCCCATAGGTTCATGATGTAAAATTCTATAATCAAGGCTTGTAGATTTGTAATTATGGTATGTCAGCCACATTTAAACAAGAGTGTTAAAAGATTGTTAAAGTTAAACTAACACAATTGCAATGTGAATTGTCTTAGTCTCATTCTAATCTACTGGTGTCACTTCCATTTAATCAGATAGAAGCTATGGGCAAACGTCAGTGCTATTTTCACATAACTCAACTTACTTTATTTGCAGTAGTTTTTAAAATCACTGCCAACCTGAAATAAGAATAAGATATTTTCAGAAAGACTTTTCTAATCAATTCCCTCACTAGCCAGCATGTTGTCTGAGTTTGGATTTACTAAGACTATTTTGAAGTAATTAAACCAGAAGTATTGGTTGTTAGAATATAAGCCACAAATACAGCAAACATTATTCACGCCCATCAAATTTACTTTTTCTGAATGACAAGCTAATGAAAATAGCAATCACCAAGAGCCTGGCTATCAGATTTGTCAAAAAAAGCAAAAGGCTCTCCCTATTCCTAGTTTATATTTCCTTCACTGATAGATAGCAATATAAGAAATGCAGGTAAAGTACCCACAACCTACAATATTGTCTCTTGAGAGGGGTACACAAAAAAAATCATATACAGCTAAAAAAAAACCCAGAGCAGAACAGCTGCTTTACTCTTAGTTTGAAAAAAAGTGATGAATTAGGTGACTAACAAGAGAAAAGAATGCGCTACAGCAGGTGATTAAAAAAGACAAATGAAACATCAAAAAAGTTCAATATATCCTAAGAGTTCTTGACCCTTACCTTTTTTTGATATACTCTTATAGCCTGACCATTGAACATGCTTGAAAAATCAGTATTACAGGCAAAATTCAATGTACTTTTCTAAACTGGAAATGCAGAAAAAAAAACCTAAGGAAAACCAACCAAAGTGTTAAGTCAGTCATTTTATGGCTTATTCAATAAGCCTCTATGTGAATCTTCTCACACATCAGAAATACCTACAGAGCTGCCATAGTCCAAAATAAGAGGACAATGTTAATGTCCTAAATTGACTCAAGTCACATGCATGCCTACTGTAGTATATTATATAACTAGGCTTTTGGTTGGAGAAGGAACAGGGGAGTGGGACTGAGCCTTCTTGTATCTGTGTTGACAACCATTACGGAAGTGGGAGCTGCTGACGTACTGCTGTATCATCTCCCCTGCAGGGACTGTAAGATAACATTCCTTTTTTTTTTGAGTTACTTTCACTTACAGTAGTATGCAAGCTGCTGCAGAGTAACTGCAGATGCACATGTAGTTACCGTATAGCAAACAGAAGCTAATCTGACCTGTTTATTCACACATTCTCCAAAACCAAATCTGAATCCTGTCACTGCAAGTGTAACATTCCCCCAAATGTTTTCATCCCTTTCTTTGTGCTAACCCTGAAAGTTGTATAGTTGCATGGTGAGCTGGTCCAGGCAGACCTATTCTATTTTTTTTTCAGTCCAGGTGTCCTGGGTTTAGCATTAGCAGTCAATTTTTCTCCTTGGTAGCTGGTGCAGCATTGTGTTTTGACTTTCAGCCTGGGAACAGTGCTGATAACACCAATGTTTTCAGTTGTTGCTAAGTAATGTTTATCCTGACCAAGGACTTTGTGAGGCTCATGCTCTGCCAGGGAGGAGGAGAAGCTGGAAGGAAGCAGAGACAGGACACCTGACACAAGCTAGCCAAAGAGGTATTCCATACCACAGCACATCATGCCCGGTGGGGAGTAACTGGGAGTTACCCGGAAGGACACGGGGTCTTCTGGGTCAGACTCGGCGGGTGGTATCTTATTCCCTTCCCTTGATATTTTCTCTTATTGTTGTCGTTGGTGGTAGCAGTGGTGATTTGTATTGTACATTGTTTGCTGGACTGTTTTTGTCTCAACCCGTGGGAGTTGCACTCTTTCAATTCTCGTCCCCATCCCTCCGGGAGCGAGGAAGGGGACAGCCCCCAGGGGGGGTGGGTGGACACGGGCCTTGATTGCTTCCACCCCAGCACCACTCACTGGGAGTGAGTGAACGAGCTGTCTGGCTAGGTTTAAACCATGACACCAGGTTATTTTTGAGTGGATCAGCTCCCTGGATCACTGTAACCACACTAATATCCAGTGGGAATTTAAGCAACCTGCTCTGTAACCAAAATATACAGATGGGTGCTCACCTAAACCCTCTAAATCCTTGTGCAGGGCAAAAAGGAGAAAACTCTAACACAGCCCCTCAGATGTAAATTAGCCTAAGCCATCATGGACCAACATCAAGTCTTCTCCTGTCACAAGCAGCAACTGTTTCAGCTCAGAGGAATCCCCACCTTACAGTATCCCTGAAACATACTGTAACTTATTAAGCATCATTTTTAAGAGGCTGCAGACTTTGTATTAGGCCTACAAAATAGTTCTCAGGAATAGTCAGACATTGCCTGAACTTGTGTTGGCCAGCCTGGACAGGTCTTTTTTACTTCTTTAACTGTAACCACTGTTATGACCAGGTAACAATTACCTGATTTGTTGTATTGTTTGCTCAGCTTTGTACAGTTGGGCAGTATAACACTATTGTCTTGATTTTTGTTACTAACAGAAATGAGCTCTAACTTAGAATTTTAAAAAGCAGCATAAAAGATCAAATCTTATGAGAGCAGAAGCATGAGATGACAGGAGAGCCCTTAAACACACAGGCACAGGAAGATGCCGAAATGCCCCAGTGCTATAAACAGTTCATCAATAGTCAAATATTGGTCAAAGGAGTGCAATTCTGAGACATGGTTAAAACCAGTTTTAGGATAACAAAACTATTCAATGCATGTAAAGCACACCATATGCAGTCAATTCAGCCAAAAAGTGGAGTACGAACCAATGAAGGAGAACTAAGATGTGCACTTTTTAACATGCATTTCTAAATGCAGACTCAGAAGTACAAACCAATCAACATCATACTCCTCTCAATAAAGGATCCGGGATGCTGATGACTTGCTTGAATTTGTCTCCTCCCCACTACCAAACTGAGCCAGTGGCCTTAGGACCCAGAGACCCAGCAAAAAAACCTAATACATCAGGGGAAATGTGCTATTAGGAACAAAGTAGAGACATTAGAAACATTGTATATATTAATTTTGCCTGTATTTATTTGAACTGTGCTAGTGTCATTGTAGCTGTACTAATATCCATCAGGAATATTAGTAACTTACTCTGTAACTTGGATGCAACAGACTTGTAACAAAACCAAAGCCAGCAGCCATGGACATCTGCAAATCAAGTGAACAAACAGAAGAGCCACACCAACCAGTAAACTGCTCATGCAGGACAACAAACGCTATTAAGTTTTAACCTCTTGTTCTCGGCTCTCTCAGATTCACTTAAGCTGCAGAAACAGAGAAATGAAGAAAAAGAACATGCAAGCACAACAGACAGTGGCAGACACTGAGCTAGCTTCCCATGCAGTTATTTGCACAACCAGACTTAGCATCACTAGGTCACTTCCAGGGGGACATGGCCACAGGGAACAGGAACCCAACTTGAAAATGCAGACCTGCACCAGCTCTGCTGGGGTCTTCCCATAGTTGTTCATTACCTAGTAAGACTTCCCAGTCACTGTTTCCTAATCTACAAATGAGAGGAAAAATCTTATTCGAGTAACTTTTGTGGTGATTTGTCATTAAGTAATGGCCATCTGAAGTGCTGTTCAGTATTACCACACAGTTCTCTCACTAAAACTGTCAAACAGCATCAATAAGACAGTTGTGAAACTTCCACAAACTACAAAAATAAAATTGTGTCTTATTAGATACAACAGCTTTCTCAAAAGTTTCTAGCCAAAAAAAGCTATACTTCTAGCTAACAAAAAGAATAGACAGACTGAAACTGGACCTTACAATCATATAATCAGTTTCTTGCTTATGGCAGTACTTGAGAACTGCTCCCCATTGGGAGCCTAGGAACAAAAAGTGCTTGTGTCCTGAGTAAAGAGAGTGATAAATCTGTATCCACTTTACTCTTCAAGTCCAGCCTTTCGAAGCTAATCGGGTATTAGAAAGTGGGTCCATCTTACTGTTACTAACTGAAAGTAGATAGGCCATAATACAACAATGTATGAAACTGGACTATTTAACATCCTGACACAGCACACATACTGATTCTCTGGCCTGAGCCAGAGCAGTCTTTATAGGGTGTAGCCTTAATAAATCCCACTGTGACCAAATATTTCAAGTCAAAGCCTTGTGTTTACAGTGACAGTAAGAGGGATTCAGAGAGATAAAACTGCAACTTTTTTTTTTTAAATTAAGACTGTGTTAAAACTAGGCAAAGCCGAGACTCAGGGGATGAATTTACCATCATTTTTGCAGTATTAGGTTTCAAATTAGAAACAACCCGTTTAACATTTGGTATGTAAGACTTCATGCCTCGGCAAGGTGTCCAGCGAGACTGCCCCGTACACTGACGGGTATGACGGCGTGGGTCCCCTTGGCCCCCAAAATCATTACTGAAACAGAACAATATCCCCGTTTAACTGTCGTCTCGGGAAAGAAAGGCTCCCGACGGCGGGGAGCGAAAAGAGAGAAGCCGTCAGCCATGGCACAACTAATGCCAGAGCAGCCGCCCGGCACACCCCGCAGCCCCACCCCACCGCCGCCAATCCCGGTCCCTGCCGCAGGCACGGCCGGCTATGCTCGAAGTCCCCTGGCAGAGCCCCGCGGCAAGGCCCGCACCCCGCTCGAGGCGGCGGGGGCCGCCGGTAAAGCTCTCGGCAGAGCCAGGCCCGAGCCCTCCCTCTTCTCGTCCCCTCGGGATCTCCCACAACCGCTCCCCACGGCCAAGGCGCGCGTCTCCGTGGGGCGATGGCCCCGGCGCCCTCCCCCGCGGCGGGCGGGCGCGCACCCACCGCCTCACGACGCCGATCTTGATCCTGATCTGCTTCAAGCGCGGGTCAGCCATGGCACTGCTGGCGACGAGCGGCGCAAGAGCGGAAGGCTCGGAGAACAAGACGCTGCGCCGTGACTGCGCACTTGACCCGCGCATGCGCCAAGGCGGCAGCTTGAGCGGCATCACCGGCGGCGGGGGCGGTGCTACGCGCTTACCGCTCTTGCGCCGCCTCCTCCGGCTCACTGGAGGTGTCGCCATGGCGACGTTCCGCGCCGGGTGTGGCCGGGCCGGGCCGGGCGGCTGTGTGTCGGTTGCTGTTTGCTCGCCGAGCACCCGCAAGAGAAGCGTGATTCCGCACGAGTTATTCGGAGGCGGTGTGACTAGTGCCACGGTGGTGCCAGGGAGCACGGCGTGACCTTTAGATCCAGCTCCCAACCCGTGGTGATGTGGTTAGCATAGCTAATACCATGTTGTGGGGCGAGCAGCCATTCTCTGAGGACAACCGGATCACGTATTTGTCCCTCTCCCCTCATTATCAGGCCCTGAATGTCTTGTGCACTAAGCAGACAAAGGAAACGGATTTCTTCTTCCCCTTCCTACCAGCCTCGGTTCCTGGGCATGAGGCCGATTACTCCTGTCCTTACTGTCCTTGAAGGTCCCAGGCACCCAGAAGCTTGGTGGTGTTGATGACCCTGACACAGAACAAGGATGGTAACAGCACCAGTGCACCGTCTGTAAAATCAAACACAAGTCCTAACCGGGAACATGGACCAGAACTGCTGCTGGACAGGGAGTAAGACTAGGACCTGGCCAGGACACCTCTACTGTGTCTTCTGCTTCCTCCAAAGAATGAAGGAGTGACTCGTATTCTTTTGTATGATTTGAGTCTAGGTTATGATTGTCATGTTGATACAGCAAACCAGTTATTAAGAATTGACCTAGTTCTCAGAGGGTCCAGGTGAAATTGTAAGTTAAACTGTGTTACAAAATTCTGTACTATGCTACTTATAAATCTTACTACACTGATTCTGCTTGTAGAAACCTTGTGCCATCCCAATCATAAATTCTGTGCTATAATAACCTTTAAATCCTTTAAAGCTTTAATTGTAACTACAACTTAGTACTGTCATCATTCTGCCAAGGTTCTCTAGAAGAACCTATCTGCCCCTTTAGTGTCAAGGGACTGATTGATAGAAGCAAATAAAGAGGCATCATTATCACTGACAGCTCAGCTCCAGACTTATAACTGTCTCAAAGCTCAAGAGGTATTTTCTTTCACAATTGTACTTAGCTGAGGCTAACCATTAAAAACCAAACCAAAACAAAACCCCTTTGGGTCTGTGTTTGAAAAAAACTTCCTTATAATGAGCATTTAAGTTGATAAGAAAGAAAAAATAGCTTAAACAAATAAATAAAGTTAAAAACAGTGGAGTACAGTTCAGGAAGGTCTGTGGAGGCCTTTGTTTTTCCCACATCCTTTCGTCCTGTGTTAGCCACTTGCCCTGGCTCTTGACACTGTCAGTGACCAACATCTCTTGAGAAAACCTCTCTCCACGGGAGGATGTCATGTTGCTTTTGATGACATGACAGTTACAGTTCGTCAGCCAACAGCCATGGGAGTGCAGCTGGCACCTTTGGGTCCTGTTCAGACATGGAATAGAGAGAGCCAAGATTGCTCAAGTCTGCGGGGTTGTGTCTTATCTGCAGAGAAGAACAAATGTGATCCCTGTGACAGAACACAAGTCAGGGACCTGCAAGCTGTACCAGCCCCAACACAGCCTTAGCTCAGCAGGTTGTCTCTGCAGGGAGACACAGGTCCCAACATCAACAGCCTACATAACCCTGTGAACAGCTATGACCTGGAGGCAAGTTCACAGATGTATTATGTATTTGATGTGCAAACCTGCCATTTCCCATGCAGGAGGAGGAGGAAGGAAAGCAGCATCCTGGCAAGAACAAGGGAAAATGCATCACCTTACTTTGACGGAAATTCAGATCTTTTTACTCTAGCTTTAGAAAGCTGTATTGAATCATGCTGGGGTTGAAGCTGTTCTCTAAACAACCCCAAGGCAGTGCGATTACACTACATACCCTTTGAAAATACACACTGCTGCAAGGAAAGCTGCATTACCACTGTGCACCTATACATCAATTATTTTTTCAAAAATAGTCTTTGTTGTCATTTCTATACCTGACATAGTTGCTCCATAAGTGAGAAGGCTAACAACAAATAACAGTACAAAAATAAAAATTGCCTAGAAGCAACAGTATTAAGAAAAGTAACTAATGTTTCCAAGTGCTACAATGTTTTATCTCTAGCCCTGAAGCATTAACTTACATCACTGGCAGTCTTTAGGCACAGCTACTGTATCTTAGAAGTAGAATACAATTATTTTCCTACAGCTAATTCAGATAACAGCGGATAATATACCAAAACTTAGTTAATATTTAAGCATATATGATGATAAATTGAAAAAAGTGTGAATGGTGGATGCTGAAGTATACATCTAAAAAGTGTTTGAAGCATGATCTACTTCGTTTGCACTAATACATGTTTGTATTAGTACCTGAAAAGTATAAATTAACACTTCAGTAATTTTATTTCAAAGGGTCTGTATATCTGAATATCAAGGAAAATATGTATACTGTTTTCCAGGACAGTCACTCCTTTTTTAATTAAAGGATTATTTTTTATTCCCAACTCCCCCCCCAACCCCCCACCCCCCCCCCCGGACTCCTTTGAAACAATTTTTAGCTTAGGCAGTCGTAGATATGTTTCTATTTAAATTAGTAACATCGCACCAGAGTTGAATACACTCCATTATGAAGATTATGAATCCTATTGTATCTTTTACATGGTACAGAAACTGTTGATTTTTCAAGGAATTTGGCATTGTTCTGCTTGTGTTGCATCTGGTTCAAGGTTTCTCATAAGATCTGTTGACTCAGTAATTATGTGCATACTGTTGCATAGAGGCAGGTGCCTAAACCTAATTTGCCAATGGTCTAGCTATGCAGATAGATGGAACAAGTAATTCTGTACGTGGCACCTTATGCGTATCATTACATATTCTCCTGTATTGCTCCTTCCAAGCACATTACATGTAAAGCTGCAGCTGCTGTGATCAGCACTGCTGATATGCAGTGTCATCTGGTCATATCAGCTTTCACTTGGCTCCAAATAAGGAATATTTCCAAAGCAGTCTGTTACATGATTTTCACAAATTTAGTTGTGCGGGTGTAATTGTCACTGCCAATATACTATGCCTTCTGCCTAAAAAATCTAGCTAAATCTTATTTATTTCTTCTGGATAAGAGCACATTTAGTGTTTACTGATCATTCCCATTTCACTTAAGAATAAAGGACTGGAAGCAGCTAATCTGCCTGATGAGCTCAGATCTCTGCCTACATAAACAACTGGTGTTTAATAGGTGTTTAATAGAAAATGTTCACAGTGCACCTAATTCGCATGCAAGGAAGCATGCCAGGCTGCAAAGCCCTGCTAACAACTCATAACATTCTCTGTGAAAAACAGCTTAAAAAGTTAATGCTGCATATATGCTTTGTCACAAGAAAAGAGTGGACAGACTCAAAAGCATTACAGTATGCCACAAGTCCCTGTAATATTAGCAATTCCCAGTTAATATGCCTGTCAATTAAAGGCTACCCTTACCGCCAGGGGTGGAGCATTCACAACCTCCCTGGGCAACCCATTCCAGTGCCTCACCACCCTTACAGGAAAGAACTTCTTCCTTATATCCAATTTAAACTTTCTCTGTTTAAGTTTTAACCCATTACCCCTTGTCCTATCACTACAGTCCCTAATGAAGAATCCCTCCCCAGCATCCCTATAGGTCTCCTTCAGATACTGGAAGGCTGCTATGAGGTGTCCACGCAGCCTTCTCTTCTCCAGGCTCAACAGCCCCACTTTCTCAGCCTGTCTTCATACAGGAGGTGCTCCAGTCCCCTGATCAACCTTGTGGCTCTCCTCTGGACTTGTTCCAACAGTTCCATGTCCTTGTTATGTTGAGGACACCAGAACTCTACACAATACTCCAAGTAAGGTCCATGAGAGCACAGCAGAGGGGCAGGATCACCTCCTTTGGCCTGCTGGTCACGCTCCTTTTGATGCAGCCCAGGACACAGTTGGCTTTCTGGGCTGCAAGCACACACTGCAGCCAGCTCATGTTAAGTTTCTCATCTACCAACACCCCCAAGTCCTTCTCCGCAGGGCTGCTCTGAATCTCTTCTCTGCCCAACCTGTAGCTGTGCCTGGGATTGCCCCAACCCAGGTGTAGGACCTTGCACTCGGCATGGTTAAACTTCATGAGGTTGGCATCAGCCCACCTCACAAGTGTGTCGAGGTCCCTCTGGATGGCATTCCTTCCCTCCGGCCAATCAACCGAACCACACAGATTGGTGTCATCGGCAAACTTGCTGAGGGTGCACTCAATCCCACTGTCCATGTCAGTGATAAAGATGTTGAACAAGTCCGGTCCCAACACCAATCCCCGAGGGACACCACTCGTTACTGGTCTCCAGCTGGACATTGAGCCATTGACCACAACTCTTTGCGTGCAGCCATGCAGCCAGTTCTTTATCCACCGAGTGGTCCATCCATCAAATTGATGTCTCTCCAATTTAGAGATAAGGATGTTGTGTGGGACAGTGTCAAATGCTTTGCACAAGTCCAGGTAGATGACATCAATTGCTCTACCCCTGTCCATCAGTTCTGTAGCATCATCATAGAAAACCACCAATTTGGTCAGGCAGGATTTTCCCTTAGTGAAGCCATGCTGGCTGTCACCAAGCACCTTGTTGTTTTTCATGCGCCTTAGCATGTCTTCCAGGAGAATCTGCTCCAAGATTTTGCCAGGGATGGAGGTGAGACTGACTGGTCTGTAGTTCTGTGAGTCATCAATTTTCGCCTTCTTGAAAATGGGGGTTATATTTCCCTTTTTCCAGTAGTTGGAAATATGATTTGATAAATATAATTTGATTTTGAATAAAAGTTAATGGTGTCATCTTTTTTCTTCTTTTTTTTATTTAATATATATATACATTCAGTAGATAAAAATAACCTCCGTTTATTGACCAGCACAAAGCTAGGCTCTGTTTAAGTACACAAGAATAAATTTCTCTGGTTGTGACCGTACAGCATAGTATCAGTACTCCTTGTAATGTAGACCTCTTGACACACTTTCAGGTGATCATCCCCTGTCAAAGTGATCTTCCACAAATATCCCTCTGAAATACTTAGAGAGTTTCTCAACACCACAAGTACAAGCAAGCAGGAAAAGCCATGGGATGCAACAAGCATAAAATGGGTTGCTGCTTCAGAATTTGCAAGATACCTGCTGAAAATGGTGATCAATGGGAGCTGTGTTTTGTTCCAGGAGAGGCTCAATTATGTTGGGAAGCTAGGCTGGGTGGGACGGAAACATCAGGTAGAAGCTGAAGAGAGTCAGAAGCAAAGTCTGTTCCTGTTTGTACCTTCTCCTGACACTACAGGATGGATTCTGATTTCATCTATGCTTTTGTAAAAAGGGAGTAGCCCACTGGGATGTGGTGGCATGAAATCAGAAGGAAACCTACTCATCTTCAGCAAAGTTATAGTGACAGTACAATTTACCCTGGGTAGAGAAGGCAGCAATGGTGATTCCTCAAATATGACACTACTGGGGAGCACAGGTTACAAACCAGCTCTCTCATACAGTTTTCAGGGTTAAACTGTGTCTATAATAAAAGCTAAGCTACAATTCAAACGTTTTTAGCTAACTCAAGGCTTTTTTAAAAGCAGTTTTTCCTAGCTCAGGCCAACCAAAGTACAAAGAGCTGAAAGTAGTGAGAGAAGAGGGATTTATGTGCATGCATCAAAAGGAGAATATATTCCTTTGCAAATTATTTCCATGGGTTCCCTATATACAAATGAAGAGATATGTGATGTAACAATTCATTGTTCTGACACACATTACAATGATGATGTGCAGTTTTTTATGCATGGTGTTACATTAAGCTTAGCTCATGGTCTAACACCGTGTAACATAAATTTTTGTGAAGGGAGTAACATAACATGATACTGTCTCTTAAAAGACACACATGATTTTTTCAGATCACCTACTTTTTATCCATGAATGCCCAATCCAAAAATCAAGGTGGCAGATGAAAGTGGAGTGAATGAGTATCTGCAAACCAGAGTATTTATCTTATGTAGTTTTGCTCATTGCTACCTGTAGTCAATGACTCCGGTCGATTTTTATGTTGTAATGCATGAGCAAAGTTGATGGACATATTTTTTTGTCACCCCCAGTTAGATTTTATTCAGGGTCAATCAAGGGAGACCTGACAGCTGTTAAGACTGTAAAACACGCTGAGAATCCTCACAAGTGTTTATTTCCCAATAGAGACAAGAGCTTTGATTATGAACCTGTCACAAACCTTATTTTAGCTGCTCTCTTTTTGTCCTACCTTTGAGGCAGATTTTCTGGTTTAATTGATAGCTAATTTTAAAATAAAAATATCCATGTATGTGATTCTTATTGGAATTAAATAAAATTAATTATTGATTTGTCAATATCTGGATATAATAAAATCTCTAATGGGATATCAAATTAAAATCTGAAGTTTAAAGAAGGCACAGAATAAAGCTGCAAGTGATCAATCCTTTTGGAAAAGAAAGAAAAAAAAGGTAGTTTTTACATATTTTATGTACTTATGCACTTGCTTATTTATCTTGCCTGCAAGTCATTAGAAAGATTCAGGTTTTTCAAAGAATTTTTATACAAAAGACTTGAAATGAATCTTCAATGACTGCTGGATTCCTGAGTTATTAATTTTTAATTGAATCCTTTCTGAGGTACAATGCAAAGCAAAACCATCAAGCTCATGGACATCAACTGACATCTCTGTGGGTTTGACTGATCACATGCTTCAGTGCAAAGTTTAAACACCAGCAAAGGGAATTCCTCTTTTTTTGGCCACATCTGAAAACTGCAATTTTTTACCAGTGACTGAACACCCAGGACAATACTCTCCAACGAAGAAACAGTCTTTGCCAGTGCTCAACAGACAGGAACATGTTGGTAGTACACAAAAGTAGAGGACTGCAAAATAGCTGGCACCAGATAGACAGATATTGCTAATATCCCTTATGGTGCTGAATGTGATCTTCTGAAAGCTCCTCATGAGCCAGTAAAAAAGGAAAATAGTACTCTAGTCTGTAGCATCAAGATGAAGCAGTATTTAGAAAGTCTAAGGGAGAGCAAAAAGTGTGCTTTTAATAGGACAGCAATCTTTATTAACAGAGATAAACACACTGCCATATAGCTCGACACTGTAAAGCAACTGGCACGAAATTACGCCACGTTGTGATTAAAGTTAAGCACTGTACAGTATCAGTTTAACACATTTTAAATAGTTTGGAAATTGGTGTGTTGTAATTGGATAATTATCATAATGTAGGAGGTTCTGCTGAGTTCTTGCAGGAATCTGTTCACCAGGTCTAAACTATTTGATATATTTATTAATTACTGGAGAGGAAGTATAAAATAATTGCTAGTAAAGCCTGCTGCTGGCACAAATGTTGTTGACATTGTAAGTAATAAGAACAGATTAGTCCTGTAAAGCAATTTGGATTGCTGGGTAAAATAAACTAATTCAAAATACATAATTTCAATGCTGGAAAATCAGGTTCATACATGCAGGAGACAAGAATATAAGTCAGACTTACAGAGTGAAAAACTGTGACTTAGAAACTAGTAACCACGGAAAGGGACTGCGGGGTTGGATGGCTAACCAGTTGAACATGAGCCCAGTTGCAAATACCATGGCTGACAGAAAGCAGCTATCATCCATTAATATACTGACATATTGGTATTATGTAAAAGTATTAGTATCTAGAAATGTCAAGAGTGAGACTTCGGCTGTAATCGCATACCCAGTTCCACACTTTAAAATAGGAAGAAAGCTTTAATTAAAAAGATGACTCTTCTCTCCCAACTCAACTCTCTTTTAATCCTAGAGATGTTTAAAGTTTTCAGGCACTACATTTCCATCACTGGCCATGGACAAAATTCCTGTAGGCATGCAAAGAAACATCTTGGTGCTGACCACACACAGCATGCCACATCTGTGACTAGTTTAGAAATCCCAGCAAGGCTTTTTGCCACTTCATCATCTTTGAAGTGATTATTTGTTGAAGGAGGTGATCCTGCCCCTCTACTCTGCTCTTGTGAGACCTCACTTGAAGTACTGGTAGATTCTGGTGTCCTCAACATAAAAGGGACATGGAACTGTTGGAACAAGTCCAGAGGAGGGCCACAAGGGTGATGAGGGGACTGGAGCACCTCCCATATGAAGACAGGCTGAGAAAGTTGGGGCTGTTCAGCCTGGAGAAGAGAAGGCTGCATGGAGACCTCATAGCAGCCTTCCAGTATCTGAAGGGGGCCTATAGGGATGCTGGGGAGGGACTCTTCATTAGGGACTTTAGTGATAGGACAAGGGGTAATGGGTTAAAACTTACACAGGAGAAGTTTGATTGGATATAAGGAAGAAGTTCTTTACTGTAAGGGTGATGAGGCACTGAAATGAGTTGCCCAGGGAGGTTGTGAATGCTCCATCCCTGGCGGTGTTTAAGGCCAGGTTGGACAGAGCCTTGGTGAGATGTTTTAGTGTGAGGTGTCACTGCCCATGGTAGGGTTGTTGGAACTGTATGATCTTAGGGTCCTTTCCACCCCAAACCGTTCTACGATTCTATGATTCTATTTGCTGTTTTTTCTAGTCTATAGCTGAATTAAACTTGCTCTGAATTTAAAAGAGTATGGGACAGTGCACAGTTTTTCCTGGTAGGGAACCATCTGCAGTGGAGTATATAAAAATATTAGGCATGGAAAAATCACTTTTTCTCCAGTTAGTGCTGCTTCATGTTTGCTATAATAATTCCATTTGACTGAAGTAGAGAGAGAAAGCATAACAATGCATCTGAGTAGTTTGGTCAACTCCCAGTGGAAAACATTCAGATGGAAAACGTAAAACCTCAGCAGGTGGATTAGGGAAGGCTCCCATCTCAGAAAGCTGCCACCTACCTGCCCATAATGACTCTGTCTTAGGAGAACTTCCTTGGCAGAAGAGAGAATTCCAGCAAGGTAAAAGCTCAAACCACTGACCTACTGGGTGAAGCAGCGACACCAGTGCATTTAGGCTTTTAAAGAGAAGATGCAGCTGTCTGAATCTGTTAGAGAGTTCAGGCAGGGCATCCTGAGTATAAGGAAGCACCTGAAAGTACATCAGATAAGCACTGAAAGGCCAGATTTGAGATAAAGGTATGGGTTTCACACAGGTACGTTTTGTAGTGCCCTGCTTAGATTCTAGTTGGAGAGATGTGATGACCCAGTGACTGTAATGGCAGCCCAGGCACTCAGTATTGTTGCTGGGAATTTCTAGAAATGCACAGAAGTTAGACTAAACATATATGCTTCTATTTAGTTAAAAAATCAAGCAAAATCAAATTAATTTTAAAAAGCCCCACCTGAAAACATATATAAAACACCGATAATCTCTGTTAAAGCTTAGGTTTTCTCAGCATTATTGCAGTATATTAGAAAGATTCTCCTACTCAGTTGCTCAAGGAAATCTTCTTGGGGAATTAGTAGGAAAATGCTAAATCTTTAAGGTCAGGATAGACTTTATTAAATTAATTCTTATGTCTTTGAATCCAGATATTTATTACTTTTTCTGCCATTACTGTGATGCTGATACTGGCTTTTGCGTTTTTTCGAATGTTTCACTGTACAGAAAAATCTCAGTTTTCTTTGATGTTTGATTTAGCTGAACGGCAGGTATAGCAAATATTTTTGTCATTTAATTAGCATTGCTCATGCAAAACTCAGAAATAGATTGAAGGCTGAAAACTCAGGATTGTTTTCTCTTCTCATCTATGAATAGAAATGTGGAAAAGATTACATAGACAAAACCCTAATGGTGAGGGGTCAGATTTCCAAAGATATTTTGGTGCCTGGAGATGGAGACAGATGACCACTGGGATTTTGAAAATCCCTCCTACAGATTAAATGTCTAGCTCCTATTGACTTCAGGGGAAATGAGGCACTAGCCCCTATAGGCACTTCCGATAATCTCACTAGCCATTTATCTGCATGTTAGACACCTATGTATTAGCTCCTGGAGACAGAAAATAATCTCTTAATTCATTAAATAATGTAATCACTTCATTTATTTTGAAGTCTGGCTAGTTTTAAATACATTTCCCTTTTATAAGGAAAAAAATCGATGTGGTTAAATACAATTAATTAAACCAGTTTAGTGTATTTAAGTTGATTTTTAGTTTCAACCCCAATGCATTTTGATACAAACCCCAAACACAATCATCATTTAGGAAAGAAAAGTCTTTTGCTGCTTTCTGAAATAATATGAACGTAAAACATAAGCATCTGAACAAATTACAATAATTTATATGTTAAAATAAAAAAGATACTGAAATGTATCAAATATACATTGCAAATACGGTTTCAAATCAGCTTGTGTTCATTATTATGCCAGTCAGTTAGAAGTTTATTACCAAACACAAATGCAAAGCAAAAATAAAATCAGCTATTTAAATCAAGGTTTTTTCTCATTGTTTTTAATCCTGATTAAAATTGGAAGTTTAAATTACTATGAGCAGGTAAAGACTAACACGGATCTGTAAGATACAGTCCTGTGAAACAGTCACAATCTTTTAAATCTGTCCTTTCCAGAACAACAAGAAATGTTGCACCTTGTTCTCCTGTTTATTGACATGGACCTACAAAGATATCTGTGCCTCAATCAGTGCAAACATAACACTATGTAAGTGACCTGTTCTCTGAGTTTATGACTACTCAGCTCTGTTGTCAGCATATCACAGGTAACATTTGCCAATAATAACCTGTAATATTCAGAGTTTATTTTATTGTGTATAAGACTGACTTCCCAAGAAACAGCTGGACCCTTTGAGTGTTTGGATTTAGTTCCTTGATTTCAGAACCCTTGACACATTCCTCCTATTTTTACCTGGCAAATAAACCAAAACACTCTGCTATTAGAAAAGTGAACATACCCAAATCTTGTACCATCCAGCTGAAAAGGGCACATACATGATGCATCAATGACACTAAGCTGCGTGGTGCAGTTGACACACCTGAGGGGTGGGTTACCCAGAGGGACTTGGACAGGCTTGAGAGGTGGGCCAGTGCAAACCTCATGAGACTCAACAGGGCCAAGTGCAGGGTCCTGCACCTGGGTCAGTGCAACCACTGGTATCAATGGACTGGGGAATTAAGGGATTGAGGGTAACTCAGAGAAGAACTTGAGGTTACTGGTGGATAAAAGGCTGGACATGAGCTGGCAGTATGCGCTCACAGCCCAGAAGGCCAATCATATCTTGGGCTGCACCCAAAGAAGCATGGCCAGCAGGGAGGGAGGTGATTCTGACTCTCTGCTCTGGTGAGACCTCACCTCCATACTGCAGCCAGCTCTGGAGTCCTCAGCGCAGGACAGGCATGGACCTGATGGAGAGGGTGCAGAGGAGGGCCACAAAAATGATCAGGAGCACCTCTCCTGTGAGGAAAGGCTGAGAGAATTGGGGTTGTTCAGCAGGAAGAAGCTAAGATACGGGTAGATCCTACTGTGGCTTTTCAGTTCTTAAAAGGGGCCTGTAAGGAAGATGGGGAGAGACTTTTTAGCAGGACTTGTTTCGATAGGACAGAGGGGTGATGGTTTTAAAGTAAAAGAGGGGAGATGCAGGCTGGATGTGAGGAAGAAATTAAATTCAATGAGGGTGGTAAAATAGTGGCACAGGTTGCCCAGAGAGGTGGTGGCTGCACCATCCGTACAGGCATACAAGGCCAGGTGGATGTGGTTCTGGGCAACCTGATCTAGTTCAAGATGTCCCTGCTCACTGCAGGCGTTTGGACTAGATGACCTTTGGAGGTCCCTTCCAGCACCAACTATTCTATAATTCTGTATTAATCCTATGGTCTACAAATGTTTTGCTTGAAATATGCAGGGAATGAAGTAGATTAATTCATAATGCAGAGTAGTTGATAAAAAATAATATCCTCTTCTTTTCACTGACACTCAGGCCAAAACTTTTTATCTCTCTGTTTTCTAAACCTTGTTGCATCTTGCTGAGGAAGCTGAGAAGTGTGGGGGTGGACAGGGAGCTAAATTTTCTCATTGAGTGCATGAATAACAACACTTATGTGCATAAATTTTTTCCTCCACTTGGAAAATTGCCTCCTACTGCATTTCTTTGAGGCTGGAAAAATAACCTTTATGCATCAAAGGGTTATAAAAGGCCTAAAGTAAACATTTAATGGTATGGAAACAATAATGTGACATCATTCAGGTAAATACAGCTTTATGCTGTGCAGCTTGTTTTACAGTAATGGTGTTACTTAGTCATTTATTCATGGTGTGAGGAGCTGAAGGGGAGGAAGTAAAAAAAACACACAAACAAACCAATCCCAAACCAAACAAAGCCAAATAGGTACACTTAGGGGAACTGCCTTGTCTCTGAAAATTGAAAAATAAGTTAGGTTTTACTATACAAACTAGAGATGACAACATTTGCTTGCCTTGATCTCTTCTATACAAGCTCTAGTTACATGTATAAATGCATGAGTGTTTATTTACCATAAACCATTTCATTAGAACCAGTATCTGGCATTTTCTAATTTGTTTTATTTAATGATGAAATCCTTTATCAGCCCCCTTTGCCTTCCAGCAATCCCTGTTACTTCTGCACAGGGGAGCCTGTGGGCCATATGAAAGTCCTTCTGGCATTCTTTCTGTGTTAATAGAAGAGCAAGAGGGACCTTGAAGCTGTCCTCACTGGCCATGGCTATCCATGAGGATATCCATAACCAGCAAAGAGCTGCTGGGTTCTTGGCATCTTTCATTAAATCTCATTTAATTTGGTGTTGTGTTACCACAAAAGTGAAGGTGGGAGAGCACAGGGAGGCCTAGACAAATTCCTGAGAATCCAAAGTATCTGAAGGAAGAAAGGGAGGACCCTGTCCCTCACACAAACACAGGGCAAAGCAAAACTTAAGCTTCAACTCCTCTTCATTGCCCGGCAGCCCCCAGCATATTGAAAATAAGGTCCTCTTCTCCTAGGAAGAACTGTTCATGCATTGCCAGTCTTTCCCAAGGTTTCTTGCAAGCAGGTTTCTGTACTCCTGGCCTGCCACTGGACTCGATGAGAGTTGGGTCACATCACTGTAGTGATGTTGGGATGTGAGATGAGCTAGCTCAGAGAAACAGATAGACCTGTGCCTCTTGGGGCTTCCCTGTGGGCTCTTGGGGGTCTTTAGTGTTACTGCTGCTATGCCATGCTGTATGTACTGAGGGAAGATCTTTCCTCCCTCAGCTCCCAGGCACAGCCTGTAGGATGTGGCACAAATGGAACATAATGGTTTCTCTCTCATTTTAAGATATGAGAGCTACAACTCAAATTTTCTCTCCCTTGTCTTTCTGGAGAGCTTATATGTTAAGAGCACTTGTATAAAGTTGCTGGAATATGAAGTATGTATTATTTATTATTCTCAGGCTTGCAACAGTTTGACAGAAGACAAGAGGAGATGACATTTGAAGGGAATATAGGGAAGAGAAAAGGTACATTAAAAGATCATGAGGAACACTTTGTCAGCTAGTTCCTGCCTGTACACTGCCTTGATTAGATGAAATGTGTGTGTACATTTATTCCATACCAGAAATAAGTGATGATGATACATAAAGGTTTTACAAGCACACCTTGGAGATAAATTAACTACTCAGAGTTGGAAATGTGAGCAATGATATAAACTATGTGCTTTG
The DNA here is from genome assembly GCF_028554395.1 of Pezoporus wallicus. Taxonomy (NCBI): domain Eukaryota; kingdom Metazoa; phylum Chordata; class Aves; order Psittaciformes; family Psittacidae; genus Pezoporus; species Pezoporus wallicus. The sequence continues at coordinate 465,499 of NW_026637439.1, forward strand.
CTGTCACCTGTTTTGTGTCTTCCACTTGTGTTTCATAGAGGCTGGTTATTGAAATGCTTTGGAAGTTTTTGACAGCATTTGGTTTGGAATTTTCTACCCCTCCAACTGCCCAGCAGAATATGTTAACAAGCATGTGTTCAGCCAAAAGTGGAATCATGTCAATGTCTCACCTGGCTCATAAAAGCTCCCTACCACAGAATAATTGTCTTAAGACTTTTATTAATATTATGCTCCCTTTGAAAAGAATTTGAAAGAGGGGAAGCACCTGCTGCAGATTATAATTTCTTTTGAAAGTATGGGATTCCTCATCTGTTCCATTTTGTGGATCCCCAAGCGGCTAGGTGTCTTTAGGTGAGGGCTCCTTGCAAAAAGAGGGGAAAAAAAGAAATCACTTTGGTAAAGCTTAAGAGGTAACAGCAGGCAGGCTCCTGGGGACAGATCCTTCTTTGGAGTAAATTGCTATAGTTCTCCTGGAGTTATGACAATTCAGACCAACAAAGAGCTCCCCTTTGAGCTCTATACTTGTCCTTTTGGGAATTAGACTAGACCATTTCAACACATTTATTGGAGGAGATGTGCAATCTTTGCTTCTATTTATGAAGTGTAAAAAGAGGCAATCTCTTCAAATTGTGGGAGTTTATCTTGAAGTTTATATGATATTCTTTCATAAATTGCTGTTGTAGCAAGAAATTGAAGCCATTTATCAGCAGGTATTGGAGATGTTACAATGATGCATTATTATACATTTAGCTACCAATATTTAGCTATCAATATGATGCATTTGTCATCAATAACTAGCCAATACTACCAATGATTTATCAGGAGAAGTTAGATGAAAATACTCTGATGTATCATTAGAGAGACAGAGTGTCTGGAATGAAAGAATACAGTATCATTTATATTTCTTGTGCTACTGTGTCCCAAAATTGCATCACTACAGACCAGGGAGGGGGGTTAGAGTGTGTCTTGCCTTTACAAGCAGGTGGTTTTGCCTCCTTGCACAGAAGTCTGCACAGCTCTGAGCCCTGAAAAACATCCAGGTGACAAATTTTGGCATAGACGTCTGCAGATGAAGAAATTCACAATCTAACTTAAAAAAAAAGCAATTTGAGAATAAACAGCCTATTTTATTAGTTCACTCAACACGAACTAAGTGCTGCAGGTTTGCACTTTGAAGTTTTTGTTTGTTTTTACCAAACAATTTTCAAAAATATCAATGACCATAAAAGCAAGTTAGTACAGAAAATAGCACTCCAAATCCTGAGTAAAAAACACAGGATGGGAAGAGGTGCCCAAACAGATGTCTGAGTATGTTGGATAAACCGGACTTATGAAGGTTGCCAGTCATCTGAATAGTCGTTTCTCTCTCAAGTCAGTGGTGATCCAGTGGAGATGCAACGTCATAGAATCACAGAATAGTTTGAGCTGGATGGACTTTTAAAAGTCATCTAGTCCAGCCTCTCTACAATGAATAGGGACATCAACTAGATCAGGGCGCTGTCAGCCCTGACCAACCTGACCTTAAATGTTTCCAGGGATGGGTCTTTACCCTTCCAAATCCTTTTCCACATTTTTCATGGCATTTCAGCTCATGGGTGAATCGGAAGCTATTCAAGGGTAGCTAGCTATCCATGAGTTTATAATTTTGTATCTGAATATTAGATAGCAAAATATAGGGAGCCATGGGGTGAAGTTGCAAATAGCATTCCTGAGCTATGGAAATAAACCCTTCAGTTTAGCAAGGACAGTCATAGGAAGAAATAGCAAGTAAAGTCTCAACACTGTGTACAAACACTGAGACTGCAAGAGGTTTTGAAGCAGTTGGTCCATCTGTGGCTCACTAAAATGAGTAAAACCATTCTTATTCACATTAATGATTGTCCCTAATAGTAATTCAAAAAGCAGCCACTCAAAGAGATCACACATGGCCACGATTCCCAGAACAGCAACTCTTAAACATTTTTTTTCTATAACATATTTTCAATTAATCGTGTTGAGGAGCAGAGAAAGTGTTTTCACTAAGCTTGACCAGAGTCCTCCAATGTCCCAAGGTCTCTGAGTGCCTCACAGCTTTATTAATGAACAACATATTGACAGCAACTTTATGTGGGGATGAAAGCTGTTCAGAAACACAAGTCTCAAAAAAGTCTATGAAAACCTCAGGATGACCTAACAAAACTGGCTGAATAAGCAACGTGAAAGTTGATGAAATAAACCATTAAAGTATAAGAAGGAAGCATCTTTGTATGTAGCTCAGAGAAGTTCCAAACTCAAAAAAGGCTGTGCTTACAGAAGCAGGCAAGGTGTTTGGATGTATGGTAATAAGGAAAAAAAAAAAAAAAAAGAAGTCATAATATTTTATGGCTTTATAAATACCTCATCTGGAATACTATGTTCACTTCCACTCACTGGATCTAAAAGGGATGTTTACAGAATTAGGCTATGTCTGTACACCCCCAAACAAAAGAGAAGGTGGCAGCCCACAGTACTCCCCATCAAGCTCCACCTATCTATGTTGGGGTACCTGTAATGTTAAAAGGACAATTCATATGCAAACATATGTGAACCTGGGGTACAGAAAACTGGATCAGGGACCACAGCAGCTGATTTTTTTTGCCCAGCCCAAGCCAAATGATACTGCTGTGCTAGGATGTGTAGCAGTAGGACTGGCTGAGCACCCTGAGTTCACCACACTGAAGGTATGATGGGCTGCAGCTGAATCTCACCATGTGCCCTTATCAAACTCCAACCTTTGTCCAAACAATGGAAAGGTGAAGCAGGCTGGACTTGAGCTCAAAGATGGACATGGGATCAACATGCAGTATTGGAATGGCCCCAGAAGACCTGGAGAATAGAAATCATTAGAAGGGAATAGGTATGCTTTAATGGACACTTTAATAGAAATTTGGAAACATGGAAAAATACACATGCAGAGGAAGTCTCATGGGAGATTTCTTCTCTATGAAAAAGAGAGGATATGATAAAAATATTTAACATAATAAATTGCCTGTAGAAAGACACTTTTCTCTCTTACAATACAAGTGCTACAGGACAGTGGAACAAGAAGAAAGCAGATTCAAAATAGTGAAAGCTTGTTTTCACATAGCAATTAGCTAAACAGTCCAAGTCACTGGATATCATGAAAGCAAGAATAGCAGTATTCAGAGGAAGAGTTACCTTCTGCCGTGTAAAACTGAATGTTATGTCTTAATGCCAAAGAGTTTCAAAAGAGATGTTAAAGATTGAATTTTGAGTGTTAAGCTAGTCTCCAGAGACCCAGAGTTAATCTACGAATGACTTTCATGTGAGACACATGAGCCCACTTATTTCTCCTGTTCATACGACCTTCTGAAGCAGACATTATGGAGAGAGACCCTGGCCTAGACTGATGTTCATGATGATAATAATTGCAATGTTTGTCTCCTAGTTTAAAATGATGTTTATTTAAAACATTGGAAAGGAATTCTGGTGCTAATTTAGAAACAAAGGAAAAATTGTGGCAGCTGAACGTTATCAGTCCTGAAGGAAAGTGACTAGAAGGAGGTTTAACGATGATTTATTATGTGTTCTTGCTAAGTGCCAATATTTAGTGCAACACCAGTTCACTGTGGAGACTAGAGGTCCAATCCTTTAAACCTTTATTCAGGCAAAGAAACTCTTCGTGCCACTGGGGACTGATCCTACAGATGAATATTATCAGATGTGGCTAAAAAGCCTCACATAACATTTTATGTTGACCTGACACTTGGTAGAGGAACATTTTGATGAAATGGCAAAGATCATACTTTTCATGCTGGGTTAAAAATGCCAGGAATCAGAAACGAAATTAAAGAACTGCAATCAATGCCATAAAGTATACTCTGGGAGCATACTGTGGCTTTTCTGCACTTGCATCTTGGGGTCTCATTAAAAGAAAGTACAGGGAACAGTGGTGACATGGATTTGTGGTACAATCGGGGTGCAAACCCATGAAGTGTCCACAGGTCTCAGCAGCCTAGGCAGCACTGTCAACTTTCCACTGATGATCAAACTGCAGATACTAAATGGATGCTTTCAACCATGGAGGAAGCTGTGAGCCAAGATGAAGGTCACCATCTACCTGGTGTTAACAAAGCAAAATGAATTCAGTTTGACATTCTCTCACAATAGCCTTGTTTTTGAGTTATGAAAAAGATTGACATTATTTTAAGAGAACGTTTGGTGAGATTAAATTGGTTTTAGAGTAATTGGAAAATCACTAATGAATAGGAAGAGGCAAAAAACAACAACAGATCCTCAGAGACCTGCATGCTAGTATTTAGTTAGAAAAATTTAAATCAGTAATGAATAATTCAGGTTTGCAGCATGCATCTCTGAAAGATGTACTAAACCATCACACTCTACTATCAGAATCCTTTTCTGTTAAAAGGCAAATTGAAATAATGTCTGCATTCTGGTTTTTAAAATAACATTGTCCCAAATACTTACAGAGACACAGGTGCTATTTGGGATTTTTTTAACAGATTATGTTCCACTGTTTTCTGTATTTTGAAAACACAAAAAATACTTGGCTAAATTCTGTCATGGAGAGTAACTGTACCATCCTAGAGCACAGCTATATCACTACCTTCTCCTTTTCTCACAGAGTAGGATAACCATTCATGTGAACTGTAGCATCTGAATCAACTACGCGCCATTGATATAAATGGAGTTCAGGCAGCTTTAAATCTGTGTTGTGTAAAATTAATGACTTTCTACTTTTAAGATTTTCTTCCCCTCACCCTTAGTCCAGAAGAGGATACACATTCAATTTTAGTAAAATAATCTTTTGGTACATCTACAGGGACCATTTCTGATATAGAATTAAATTGTGGTGCAGGCAGAATCTTTATTACATTTACATGACCCCATAAAGATAACTTTAATAGTTCCCCACAGAGCAAAACCCTCCTTAATTTTGTTAATTATTTTCCCCCAGTTATGCTTAGCTATGTCTTCTAATTCAGTATTGATCTTGATACTGAGGTCTGTCAAATACTTAGCAATCTATTTAAATCCCCATTGGGGAAAAAGGTTTGAGGGACAGATTTTAGACAGAGCTGATGCTTTAGAGTTGCATCAATAATTCTAACCAGAAATCCTTATTTTCTGTCTACCTTTCTTTTAATATGCTGGTAAATGAATGCATATTATGTTACAGAAATAAGAATTAGTCATGACTTCTGTCTAGACCTTCTAAAATGACTTCTTACGAGTTGACTCCTGAGTCTATATCTGGTGGTAGAGGTGACAGACTTCAAAGCCCCCCAAAAGAGCAAGTCACAAGAGAGGACCCATCCCACTTCATTTGGCATTATTGGCCCCCAGATACACTTCTGAGCTCTTATTGCTCCCAGGAGCACCCAGTGACAAGATGTTTCCCACTAGCATTGTCCCCCTCCAGTGAAGCCATGCCAACCCAATAGGTTGTTGCAGTGCTGTTGGTATTCCCTTCCCTTGTTAATTCTAGTTTAAAGCCCTCTTGCTCAGTCCCACTATCCTACACGCAAAGATGTGCCCAAGTCCTGTCATGCCATACCAATCTGGGATGCTTTTTTTCAGGTCTTTAATCCTACAATTAAATGAACTGCTCAAACTCATGTACCCATACATTTTTTAAACCTGGAACATCAGTAATATGGAGACTGTATTCATATGATCCTTACCTACTTTAGACCAAACCTTCCTCATATATGAGACAGCACAGCAGCTTGGTAGTGTTTATAATAAACTATCTATATTGTGCTGATTTATTCCCCTTTAAATTGTCCAGAGAGAAATCTCCTCACATTTTTAAAGCTGGGATGTTTGTGATTTTCAAAGTACAAATGTATTGTGCAGAAAGTAAAAAGTCATCTACCAGTTAGCAGCAGAACAGAATTAAATATGAGATTGGCATTTCCTACACAGATTCAATTTTGCTGTTTGTTCTTCATCTTCTGTTGAATGAGTATATCTAATATTGAAAGAGGGAAAAAAAGGAGCAATGTCCTCAAAACAATAGATTAAGCTAGTCTGTCTCTTTCTTAACTCACAGGGAACAAGTATTCAGGGAAAGGGAAAAATAGATATCATAGATTATATATTACTAAGGAGCAGGAATCAAAGGAACTCAAGAGGAAGCAAGTGATTAATCTATATTTTACATTAAAAAACAATATGACCCTGGCATTAGCAAGTATGAAAAGCTATGGCTACTACTAATTCCTTCCTGTATAATGACTACTGTTGGTTTTGAATAAGAGGACAAAAGTCACTTTCTAAGTGCTAAAGGAATTACCATTGGCATGGGTTTACATTGGAGGATTGGTATCCAAACACTGATGTGACACAAGTAAAGCCGGTGGGACAACCTCCATGTGAGGTCAATTGCAGAGCAGATGTTGGGAAGGTAAGTTTTCATAAAGGAGTTGTAATGAAGCTTAAATCTGAAGCAAAGTGCCATAATTGGAACACCACCCACAGTCCATTATAAAATTCCACACCCCATGATTATATATTATGCAAAAATTCATGTTAACTTCAAGTACATGGAAATACTGCTTCCCACCTGAAATTCCTTCTTCTTCCCATGTGTTTAGAAAAATGGAAATTTTATATGTGAGAAGTACAGAGAATGTTACTGTGACTATATAGTAAAATAATAATTTTTTGCAGCTTCTGTAAGTAGAGTGAAACTGCATGCACAACAATGGAGAAAATATTCCCAAGGGAAATCTAAACATCTCTTTTTACAAGAAGTATTTTTACCATTTACGTTTGCTGTTAAGTCAGTACCCTTACATGCACACATATCTTACCGTTATGTTCTGAACAATTTAGGAAAAACATTTTGCCTATAATTGCACACCAGTGCAGCACTTCCCCCCTTACTTGAATTGTGTAAGCAACCAACTTCTAGTAGCACTTTTCTCCTTTTCATTCAAGACAACAGATATTGAAATAAAGAAAAATAGCGGCAGCCGACAGTTTTAATTTAACACACAAGTCATTACTTGAACAAAAAATGGGCTTCCCACACTTGAACTCTACCATTGCATCACTCATAGTCCACTTGAGTATATGTAGCTACAGAAATCAGAGAGAAGACTCAGGTGAATGGACTTACACATGTTCCTAAGCAGGGTTGAAACACCCCTGAAAGTGTGTTTTTCTGGAGTTGTGTATAACTATAAGTGTCACAAAATCCTTCTTTCTCACAGATATCTATCTTTTTAGGAAAATGTGATTAAATTCATTACTAATGATCTGGGAACATAAACAGAGCATTACTACACGTCTTTATAAAGCAAAGGCAGGCAGATTAGAATTCTCTAACTAATTGCTTCCCCAGTTCCATTGTGACAAACTGGCCACACAGCAGATCTCCTGCTTCCAAACTGCTGCCCATGTGATGTTTTTCATGGAAAGACATCAGAAAGGACTGCCTGATTACTCCACAAAGTGCTGTCTTTGATGAACTTTAACTGGCATTGGACAACTAACTTTTCTGTTTTCTAATGCATCTCTGCAGCCAATTTGGTTCAGCTGTATTGAATACTTTGTTGTTTCCTTTGTAAAAAGAGGGTAACAACATTTACTTACAACATGTACTTACCTATTCAGCCTTCCGGGCAGCTTAAATTACGCTTACTTAGAGGAACAATCCAGAATGTAGCTACCTTTTTATTTATTTTTTTTAAACTGAGATGATGAAGGGATAATACTATCATCTTTGACTGTAAAAGAAGCAGTGGCAAAAGATATGGCTTAACAGCAGCTACAAAGTTCCATAGAAATTGAGGTTATTTATATCCCATGGGAAGGTGCAGTGATTTTATTACATATTACATACTTGGCAGAACTTTTTTTACATACCAGTTGAAACTTCAAAAAATGGCCATTGGAATGACAGTATACCTGTTTTGATTACAAAGTCTTGCTTAGGAGAGTTTACTTCTGCACTCCTTGGTATGAGGAAAGCTTGGAGACATAGGAGTGGCATTAGAGGAAGTAACATGGCGTGCATGCAGACAGACAGACTTCTTCAAAAGGATGGCATGCCTATGCAGGCAGCAGGGGAGCTTTTGAACTTGTGCTGTTTACCTAATTCATGGTTTCTAGTGCAGAAATATGTATTGGGCCTCCAAGAACAGATCGTTTGGGTCATTAGTATTCTAGGAACCAGGATGAAGTCACAGTCAAGGAAATCATGCAAAAAACTAGTCAAGTATTTCTCTAGTATCTTGTATGTTCTTTCTACAGATGTTTTTAAGATCATCATGCTTGGTTGTAATCAATGCAATTTACAGCAACTCTTTCCAGTTTATGTATTTGCTCAGTAACTTTCCCGCATTTATATAAATATCACACTTCTCATTGGTACTGTACACACAAACCAGACTCCCTAAAAAGGCCTTGGTATAACGGAAATCCAGACATAATGAGCAAATTCAATCATGCTGATGTTCCCATCATGAAAAGAGAAGTGATGTCCTTTTTGTTATGCTGTTACCAAGCTGTTGCTGGTCTTTTAGACTTCAAGGTCAGTTTGGACCTCTGCTCAAGAGTAGTCTCACTGATTTTAGTAGAATTACCTCAGAGTAAGGAAAAATAAGAATCAAGATGTTAGTATCTGAAGTTATGCCTGATGAGCAAATGACACTTAAGATGTGTGTTGCATTCAAAAATGGAAAAATACTTTTAGCCAGTTTATATGCAGGCGAAAGTGAAGCAGTTGCAGGGATTTGGTGATGCACCACATTAGCTGATGAATAATGCTGTTTCCCAGCTTTCAGAAACGAGGGATGCTTCACTTTTACATATGAATAATATGGTGCCAGAATATATTTCTGAAGGATATATTTCCCACTCAATGTCTGTCACATTTTATGCAGTGTGAAATCTATATAAACACTTTATGTTCACTATTGCTTGGTGTTTCTATTCATGTTAGTACAATACACATTCTGGATATGGAAGAGATTTTCTCCAGGAATTATGTATAGATTCCAACATTAGTTGAACCAGCTGTATAGTAAATAGCTTTTATTTTATAACTTTGTTTATACACAGTAATTTTTATTACCTCCCCTTATATTTTTATTTATCTTTGAATAAAATTGCAGTTACTTTAAAGTGAAAAATTAAACTGTTAAATATTAAAGTTTCATAAAAAAACTTTATGAAATTCAACAAACCCCGAGTTACTGTTACATATACTGTTACTAATTTCCACATTGGTACAGACCTAATCAAATAATCTGGTCATCGAACATCCAGAACACTATGAATAATAAATCAGCTTAAGCAAATAAAAGATCCAAGGACAAGACTAATCCTAATAAATAATAGATGTGAGCTTTCGTTAGAAGTCAGATTCTTGTAAAATATGCTGGGGAATTTTACTGGAAAATGTCAAGAAAGAAGTGTGCTTCCTGTTCATGAATGATACAGGCTATTAAGTAAAAATGTTAAAATATACTCATTGAAGTCTATATTATAAAGAGAGGTATAGTTATATTAAAGAACAATTAATGTTTATTAGTGACCAGTGGAACTGCATTTAGATAAATAGTTCATTGTGCTTGTGTGAAGAGATTTTTTTCTCCTTGTTGGCTGGGTTTTTAATTTTCGCTAGTCCCAGATAGCTTGATCCTATTTGTATGGTGGTGGCTGAGGTTATTGTAACAGGTTTCTACTGATTATAAGTAGGAGCTGAGCTGGAACTGAAAGTGTGCTCACTGATTGATTGCCTGTCTGCAGGCAGTGGACAGAATCTGTGTTTCTTTTCAAGTTCAGAAAGATTCACAAAACAAATCTAAAAGGTCTAATTTTTCCAATTAACACTGTAGAAGAAGAGTCTACTTTTACTGAATTAATTAAAATACTGTAATGATGCAGTTTTAAACTAAGTAACTTAAAATTAATGTCAAATTCTAATCTTGGCTTTATTGGTGCAAATTTAAAAGCATTTCTTTTGTGTCTGTAGAGTTACTTTATTCAGAGAAGATGAGTTCACAAGCAGAACCAGAGAAGGTAAAGGCAAAATACATCATAGGAAGGTACAGTACAAATTGTGTCGTTAATTCTAAATTCTATATTCCACAGCAGAAAAACTGAAAACCTTATTTGTTTCTTTTTTCCTCTAATAACTTTTGCTGTATCTAACAGTAGCATGTATTGCACTAAATAGCAATTTTGCACATGCCATGGGCCTGATTCCAATATTACAGATACCTAACATCGGAGTGCAAAAGCAGGCTTTGGATGTGTTGAATTCAGCATATACAAAACAAAGATAGAACAAAAAGAAACCTATAAAAAGCTCCAGCCTAACGTCTACTCTAACTTAAATAATTCTATTTAAAAAAAACAACAACAAAACAACGCCTTGAGACCAACTGTTCTTTGTTTTTATTAAATACGGTGGTTTTAATTCAGCATGAGATGCCGATAGGTATTTCTTCAGGGGGAAATTAATTTGGTGCATGACAGCAATTCCTAGAATTCTGTGAAATAGATCTAGGAAAAAAATACTGTGAGAGGAAGCATGGTGAAAATCTATATTAAAAAACTGCGTAATGACTGATTGTGCATGAAAACAGAACATTTACTCAGTTTCAAATATCACTTTGCTTTTAAACTGGGATCGATTACTTCAAATAATTTCCCTTTTGCACATTCCACTTAGGTAAAAATTTACATTTAAAATAAAAGAAGGGAAAGCCCCCGGGTTGCTAAGTTTAGTGGAAATCCCAGCTTCAGTGGAATCACTGCTAGACCAGGTTTCATGCTAGACCATTTATTTCTATATTCAAGTAAAAATTCTCTGAAATGTTTTGGAGCCTTTGACTTAAGACTGCTGAACATGGCCAGTCAGATTTCTGGCTTTTCATTAAAGAAAACACAAAAAATCCCTGAAACGTTAAAGTAATGGCTTGATGTTTCTCTGTATGAGGCCATACTTGAATGTATAAAATTTATTCCGATATTGTACTAAACCAGTTCTGACCAACTAAAGAAAGTTGCAGTTTATGTTTCTCTGTAACAAAAAGCCGTTTTGCTGCACAATCTGCTTAAGTAGGTTTTATACTAGTTATTGTATTGGGATAGTAAGCCTCTAAAAGAGGTGAAGTCTGCTTTTACATGCAAATGCATTACTCCTATTGAAGCCAAGTCAGACCCTGAGATCAATATAGGTGTAAAACTGCTGATTCTTAGCTATGGGAGGGATTAGTGGCAAGGTAATCCAAGGATTACACAGCCCCAGGAATTGAAAGCAGTCCCCAAGAAAAGACATTGTTAGAAGTGAGTCATATTTGGGAGTATTTTTTTTACATCTTGACAAAAAAAAAAAGAAAATCATAGAATAATTAGGGTTGGAAAGGACCTTAAGACCGTCTAGTTCCAACCCCCCTTCCATGGGCAGGGACACCTCACACTAAACTGTCTCACCGAAGGCTTCATCCAATCTGGTCTTGAGCACTGCCAGGGATGGAGCATTCACAACCTCCCTGGGCAACCCATTCCAGTGCCTCACCGCCCTAACAGGAAAGAATTTCTTCCTTATATCCAATCTAAACTTCCCTTGTTTAAGTTTTAACCCGTTACCCCTTGTCCTGTCACTACAGTAATCGAGGAAAGCAACACTCTAAAACAGAGGAAATTTTAGCTTTTTAGAAAAATATTATAAAATCTATTGTTCTATCACTATTTGATTTAATAATGTGCCTAAAAGCCCCTGGTATAAAGACCCATATTATGCTGTACAAGCATAGAGCCATGAGGTGGCCTCTGATCCAAAGTGGCTATCTCAAGGGAATGAGGCTGCACAACTGCATATAGATGAGCTGAGGAAGTGTAGGGAGTCAAGGAGACTGACTAGCACCATTCTGGGCTGCAAGGGGCTAATGTGTCAGACTCCTAAGCTCTGACCAGTTTTCTTCATAGGAGAGAGATACTCAGAGTGGTGGGGATGGGGGAGAGTTGGAGAAGACTTTGCA
>NW_026637439.1:482500-500000 GCF_028554395.1 Pezoporus wallicus
TGTATTTGAGAGGCCCAAACCCCCTTTTTGGCGCCGGCTGCCCCTGGCCGCCCCTTCTCTGGGGTTTCTTTGCTTCCATTATTTGCGGATGATGCCTTGCGATTGTTGTTGCTTATGTTATTAATTGCACCCGGGCCTTTCCTTGCTCTTTCCGGGAGCGCGGTCTAAATTGGCTCTAATAAATATTAGCCGCTAGATTAGGCGAGGTGAAGCTGGCACGGCGCTCTATTTTCGACCTGTAGCCTCTCCAAAGCCGCCAGTTCTGCGCCAGATTAGCCCCATCCATCCAGTGTCAATGGTTGTCTTGTTGAGAAAATCAGTGAGTAAACACGGCTGACAGAGAGGGGTATCAGCTGATTACTCATACAAATAGACTGCAAACTCCACCAGGAGAAGCTGTTTCCAGAGATGGGTTTCTCGCACTGACAGGGCTGCTTCTCCCAGGATCCCGTGTCCTGCTGTTCCCACTTTGTCCTCCATCAATCACACAATTGTGTCCTGGATGTTTTATAGAGTCACTTAATATCCCTGCCTTCATCTCTATTCACTTAGAGAATGATCTGCCATAAGGGCTAAAGGCTTTTGCAGGTTGGGACCGGAGACAAACCCGGGCCACAATGGCTCTGGTGGAAAACAGCGATTCATGACAGTGCCTGGCTTTCTGATGCTAATGGCACCGCCACGGGGTATTACAATAGCGGCCAGGCAGTGATTTAAATGTGCTCTTGCCATTATCCCTCGGTCCGGAGTATTAAATCACCCCTCGCGGATCAGACGCCAGTGGGCATGGGGGTAGGGAAGGTGGCGGGGAGGGGGGGGTTGGGGTGGAAACGACACGACACATCTCTTCGTAAGCCATCGCGAGGGGAGTGAGGTGATTGGGAGCAGGAGATACTGTGCCGAGACCTCCTCTCGGAAACTGCCCGGTCTTGAGAAGCTGAACCCCCACTCTGGGGTGTGAGGCAGCGCCGCAGGATAAGCCGGCGGGACCAAACTTCGATCCGGGTAGTACAAATCACCTCCCCGCCCCTCCCCGCAGGGCAGCCCCCTTTATGCGTGCAGGCCGGCCGGTTGCAAAACTCTATTTTAATTACGAATTTTAAAGACGAAAGACTTACAAGGTATCACTGTTTAAGTGCCTCATCTACAAATTAGATTGCTACACAATTAATCAGAAAGTTAATTAATGAGCAAGTTACTAATTAGGACATTTAAAACCAGTGTTTATAGTGTCTTGGTTAAAAAAAAAAAAAAAAAGCCCACCATCCTACGTAGCTGATTGGTCTATACGCTGGTTTCATAACTCACAGTTAAGGTTACAATACTACAGATGTATTATTATGTACAAACTGTAATTATGGCACTATTTTATTAAGCGCATCTTACCTGAATCAATTTTATTAGCATTTTTAACATTGAGAATTCCCTGTTACAAGCTGGCTAGGGGCAGGACACTACAGGTACAGCAGCGGCTTGCTTTTCGGCGGTAAGAGGGACGTGGGTCAGGCGTTTTAAGAAAGCCGAAGTGTTTAACAGTGGGCGCGTACACGCCACTGTCTGGTGGGAGGAGGACACACGGGGATGGCGTTTCCCCCTTCTCTTTATGGAATCGTAGCAGGGAGGCAGGGTGCTGTGCGGGAGCAGGCTGGGAGGCATGGTGTGGAGCTGGGAGCGAAGGCAGGGTGCGGGAGGGGAGGCCGGCACCGCGAGGGACACAGAGCCCGCTCCGCCTGGATCCGTGGCCGCACCCACGGCTCGGGTGGGTGCACTTTTCCTTCCAGCATCCTTCTTAACTGGCTCTGCCTCTCCATGAGTGGGGAAGGTCACTCGCAGGGCACCCTGAGGCTGGCAGGCCCCAAGAAATGCGTGCTCCGGGAGGGATTCCTGTCCTCACTCAGCCCTGCGATGGCCTGGCAGGGAGGGAGGCGAGAGCCCTTCCTTTCTGTGGGCCTCCGCGATCCGCCATACGGCTGGGCAGGGCCGCCCCATCCTTCGGCGGCGAACCCCGGCGGCGTGGCTGCGCTCGGGGTCAGGGCCTCGGGCAGTGCCCGCAGCCTCCCTCCGGTGGCTGCGTGGGGCTGCGGTAATGCGCAAAACTACTCGTTGTAATCTCCTTTTCAACAGTGAGGAGTACATATAGGTAATTTTAATGAAGAGGTTCCTGTACCACATTATTAGCAATAAATCTACACCATTCTTTGTTGGTTAAAATCATTATCATCATCATCGGTATCATTACTGAACTCATTATTCTTGTGTTACTATCAGAGTAGATTTATGATAACACCCACCATCACGCCTGAGTTAAAGAAGGTGTAAAGGTTTGATTAATAGCTGCTTTCACGTTTTAATACTCGACATTTTCTCACTTTTTTCTTTTTCTTTTTTTTTTTTAAATAAATAAGGGGCATGATAATTACAAGAACTAATTACTGCTTTTGTTATAAAGTGTCTGATTATCTGATTAGGCGCGCGGGGGCTTTTCCCCAAGTAAAATATAAATAAATAATATGGTGGACACAATAAGTTCTTGTAACGCCGCAGTAAGGCAGACTTTGAGAACAATTAAGATTTTGCTCAATCACAGCGACATTTTAGGTTAACAAGCGTTAACAGAAAGAAATAACCACCTTTCAAAAAAAAAAAAATCTTTTTTATAGGTTTGCGGGGAACAAGACGACGGTGGGAGCTGCATCAAAGGACATCAGAAAAAGATGTCATCTTTCCACCCGTGACTACCCTGTAATTAAAATAACCCCAAACCCAACAAAAAACAAATAACCAAAAGGAAAACCCTGAAAGAGAAAAGAGAACCGCTGCGCGCCTCTGGCTTGGTGTGTCATTTTGCACAGCATGTGTAGGCTGCACGCTCGCACACTGTCAGGGCGTTATTGCACTGCCTCTCGGGCGTCGGCTCCCCTGCCCCGGGGCAGCGTGGCAGGACAGGCCCCGGCCCCGCCGGCGGGAGGGAGAGAGGGAAGGAGCACTGCTCTCCTTCTCCCTGAAAGGTTACACGGCGCTCTCCCTCGCTTTGTCTTCCCCGTGCCCTTTCCTGGCAAAAATGGAGACATCACATCCTTGCCCAGCCCCGGCTCAGTATTTATGAAGGTTTTCTGACAAATAGGCAGGCTGGCCACGCATGGGTGACTGCCTTCATTCCGCACTTGGCTTGTTTACATAGGACCAGCACCATTTCCACGGATTAAACAAATCACAGCGAGAAGGAGACATTTATAATCCACCAACGAGGCCACAGGCAGTTAAAAAATGTGTGCGTGTGTGTGTATGCTGTTGGAAAGAAAAATAAATGCTCGTGTCCAGAGAGCTGACCTTCTTCTTGGAGGGTAACTCAAGGGGTACAGATATAAATATAGGTTGTATATAATGTCTTATGCGCAAGCCCGAAGTATGTATTTAATAATTATCTGTTATACCCAGTTATTGTGTACAAATGCATAGCATTAGTTTGCATCTTACGTGGTCCTTCACCCGAAGCCCCCCCGAGCTCACAGGAGCGGGTATATAATCCTCGGGCTACACACAAAGCGCTGTGCGCACACCGGCACGCACAGAGGCTCCACTTTAACGCCGGCTCGGGCGGCAGAGCAGGCGCCCCGGCCGCGACCACGCGTGCCCGTCGGCACACACATGGGAGGGAAACAAGAAGGAGAAACCACCACCCTCACCCCCTCCTGACCCCGCCGAAAAACGCAACCCGCTTCCCATCCCTGACTGGGGGGCGCAGCCTCTTGCCTGCGGGCCACGGCAGGGCCACCCCCGGCTCCCCCTCTGCTCCTCTGTCAGCCGGAAGCGTTATCTTTTAAAAAAAAAAAAAAAAGAAAAAAGAGGGAAAAAATAGAAGAAGAAAGAAAAAGGGGGGAAAAAGAGAAATGAAATGATGTAGGAGTCGAAGGTATTTTTCAAAGTAAGAGCGTGCATTTTACGATCCCTCTCCCTCCATCTGCAGGAAGAGTGATGGTGCGGGGGAAGAAGCTATAACTGGAAATGTTGCCCTTTATCTTCTGTCAGCTCTCAGGACACTTGGCTGCTGCTGCTGCTGCTTCTCAGGCTGCTGCTGGGGTTTTTATGACACATGTCACCCACCTCGGGCAGCTAGAGCAGGAGAAGGAAATTCCCTACAAAATAGCAATGGTTTCGAAAAAAAGGATCGCAACAAAATATTGAATAAATTCCCTTTTAATTTATTTGATCATTCCACATTACGGGGCTATGAATTGCTCAAATTTGATAACAAGTACTCAATTCAACTCATTATGTAAGTTAAATTAGACTTCGATAAAATTTCAGTGGCGCGCAGTGGTTCCTAGAATGAAATGTAATTTGTGCAAGAATTTGTTGTATCTGTCACAAATATTTCCAATTAGCGACCGTAATTATTTGATAGTTTCTGCAATTATGGCTTAAACGGGTGAATTTGGGACTGTGGAGGACCCTAATTGGCCTAAATTTGATATTTTGCATATTTGCATAATGAGGAAATTGGTAGAAAATTGTGTTCATTCATTTGTGAAAAATCCTATGAATTTTATGAATTTGAAAGCTCTGTTTGTGCAGACTGTGACTTTGCTTGCTGATCCCTGAGGAGCTGACGCTGAATGCCTGAATGGGCAGAGCGCCAACTTCTCCACCCGGAGGAGAGGCGGGGGAGGGAAGGGAAGGGAAGGAAGGGGAATGGGTAGGGAGAGAGGGAAGGAAGGAGTGATGGCCGCCGGCCGGCCTGGCGGAAGAGGGGCGCCTCGAGCCCCCATCGCCTCGCCCGCTCGCCCAGGGGAAGGGGTAATCGCTGGAGGTGGTACACGGGACTGGGGTACTGATAAGTGTGCACTTGTTTAAATTAAATTGCCAAAGCTTCTCCTTTCAGTGAAAGTATTTGATCTATTGCGCTGTCAATTTAAAGTGTTTAAGGAGAAGCAAAAGCATAGATTTTAAGATGCTGGCCCAGCACCCATTCATCATGCATCAGGGACTTTAAGGCTTGCTTTTTGCTGTAGTTAACATCTCAAATCTCTGACACGTGAATCCACACAGCAAGGGCCGGCAGGACTAGGGGGGACTGGAGCCCCCGAGGGACCCGGCGCCTCCCCGCTGGATGCCCGGCCTTGGCTGGGGTGTAGTTTGTGGTGGGAAGGCAGGAGGGAAACAGACCTGGCCACAGGACGTCCCTGCTTTATTGTCATCCTGGCTCACTGCTGGGGTGAGGCATTGTGCTGGGTGTGCTGAGTGGTAGTGATGGGAGATGCCCTTTTTCCTTTATTTCCTTCCCTTCCGGTGAGGCTTTAGGAATGTCCCGAAGGTCACCCTGTAGATCCTAATACCCTCCCTCTCCCCCATTAGTGATATCCTTAACCCTTGGTTTCCAGATCCTCAGCTGCACAGGCTGAGAAAAGCTGCAGAGGCTGAACTGGGGATGTAATATATTCCTCTGAAGAGTTTTACCCACCCCAGCTCTCGACTGTAACTTTGGTTGGTTAGCACTTTCCCCATCAACATGGACATGTATAATGTGAAGATGTAACAGACTCTAAATGCTTAAGTGCTTTGTTTCACAGCACATTTTCAGTAAAGGTCAAAATAAATTCATCTCCCTTCATGCAGCATTTGTGTTTGGCCTTGACAGCCATTTGCACACGGCTTGGGTCGGAATCACCATCAAATAATAAAATGCACCTGCGGGTGGACACAGGAACCATTTCCCACAGCCTTGTTTTGTGATGGGCTGAAGATGATGACAAGCACATCACACATCTCTATTTAACGTTTGTATGGTATCACTCTTTGATGAAACCACTGAACTCTTCCATGCCTCCACCTTGTTTGTGCTTCTGAGGGTGGGGGATGGTGGGAGGTAACAGTCCTGATTTGGAGTGAAGTAGGAATGTAATGAACATGAAGGTGAGCAGGCTGAAGGGCTGAAGCTCGGAGTTTATCTTTTTTCTGTGGTGATGAATTCACCCCACTCAAAACCCTTCTGAGAACACTTTCTGTGCTGTGTCCTATGGAGACACGCTGTGCTAGGCTAGTCTACCCTGATCTACTGTGGATATTCTGGCATTCCAAGCCGTATCCTAGACCTAGAGTTCAATTTGTTTTCCTTTCCTGCTATGTTTAGCTATTTAATTCTTTTCCTTGGTATTCCTGTTTTCACTTTTGCTTCACAGTTCTTTCACATTTTTTCCTTCCCCACCACTATTCTGCTTTATTCTTCTCCAGAAATGTCCCTTTTCCCATGAAAAACACACATGTACTCTGGCTGAACCTATGCTGCTTGAAAATCAAGTACCAAATCCAGCTGATTACCAGAGGACAGAATAGACTGACAAGCATCTTCAGGTAAGCTGGAAACTGGACAGGTTACTGTTTTTGTCCAAAGGCAAACTAGTTCATGCCAAAGTCCTGAACTCATGCTGTCCTTGCACCCAACACCCAGTCAGTTTTGTACAAAGGAAGAAAAATATGAGACCTCAAGTATAATGCTGGTTGCTGGATGAAGTAAGGGCATGTAAGTCTCTAACTGAGTTTGTTTTCCTTGTGGTAGGCATGGGTATTACTTTTCTTTGAAACAGTGTTTGGAAGAATCCTATTACATATACCTTCAATTAACTCCCTAAGAAATGCTTTTCTTAAAATTAAACCTTAGATACCATAGGTGCTCTAGGCTTCTGGGTGAGCCTTTGGACAGTGCTGCGCAAGTGATCCTGGAGTGCTAAAGACTGGTTTGGATCTTCACAGCTTCTGCCTCAACTCTCCAAGCACCTACTGTTTTCTGGGCTTAGTATATGTAAATGATTGCAGTGCTGCACTGCAATGATGAAAAGCTGACCTCCTGCAACCAGCATGGCCAGGTACATGTCTATGTCCTTGATGGAGCAGGATCCCAGCTTTCAGAAAGCCTCTCTCTTGTAGAATAGAAAAGATTGTAAAAGGGTATGTAAAAAGCAGCTCAAAAAGAACAAAAAAAAAGAGCCCTATTTCAGTTACAGCTGAGGGAGAGAGTCTAAAATCGGTAAAAGGTGCTTCCTCTTCCATGACATTTTTATTTCTAAGCTTTTAAAGTATCATCATGTGGCTGCTGTATCATCTTCTGTTATTTATGTAACCACAGTTCTAGGGAACTGTTAACAAGTAAACTCATGTGCAGATTATCAAGCAGGTGAAGCTCATAGGAGCAATATAAATGTTTAAGAGGAAGTGTTATGCTGCTGAAGCGCACCATCTAAAATTACAGGCTTCTTAGTCTCAAACAATACAGGAAGATGAGCCTCATGTATACATGTATACAGCCATCTAGCACTCAAAATGAGAGCTGTTGATTTATTTTCACTTTCACACTACCCCTCAGTGCTAACCTGGGCTACAGGGATGTTGTGTGTGAAAGGAGGGACAGGGTGTGATGTGGGGGTGTGCGACAGACGTGCTGGTACAGTGGATGCTGGTACCTGAAGGTATCCCTTAACTAGGAGTCAAATTTGGAAATGGAGGATATGAGACAGAAAATTGAAGAAAAAACCCCTTTCCCTGGTGGTTTGAGCACACCACTTATTTAAACACCCCATATTATTTCTCAGAGAAACTTGGTGCTCTCAAGTAGTACCAAAATACTGGTGTGAGAGGGAATGTGAGTAGTAAATACACTTGCAGGATTAGATCCCTAGCAGACAATTACCATATAACATGATCACAGCACTCAAATTTTAACAAAGACTAAGACAAAGAAAATAAGCAAACAGTCTGTGAAACAATTAATAGTTGTTTTACCCAAAAGAAAACAACCCTTCCAACCAGTTTTCTCTTCCACCTCAACCCCATAAAGCTTCAATTAAAAAGAGCAAAGGTATTATGAATAGCACAGGCATCAAGTCCAACATTCATACTTCAACAAAACCATATTGTGAAGCCAGTAACAAACATCTGAAGGAAAGTCCTCTTTTAGTTGATACACACTTCATCTGTGTAAAAAGCCTTTTCTCTTTCCAGTGCTATGAAGCTTCATTTCTTGTGATACCAAAATTGAAGCTGAACTGCATTTCTAAGTTAAAATAAGCACTCCACATCTCTGCCATGGGTAAAAAAATACAGTGTATCTCCTTCAAACTAGAGCTTTTACTCCTGTATGCAAATGTATTTTTGTCTGAGATTTCAAAACATACCTGTTAATACTCATAAAAATGGGTACAATAAGAAAATGAGCACCCACACGAAATCTCTTCTGTCCATACTCTTCCTAATCAGAAAGCCATGAAGATATTTTCTGTGTCCATCTAGTTAGAACTCACTGAATTATTGTATGATGCTCACAACCAAAGATACACGCACACATTTTGTATAGTAATGTCCAAATTCCCAGCTATTTTCTATAAACTCTTCCAGAATGTTTACAAATTACTACTGTTATCATTGAGTTTGATACTGCATCCAGTTGTGTGATCCTGTGGTTGTTTCAAAAATACCATGTGATGTGTAATAGTTTTAGTATGACCAAGGTTATAAAAGGTAGTGCCATTCAACACCATGGCTTCTCATACAATTTCTCTCCATCACTGCAGAAAACAGGCAAGCTTCATCTACCCATTTCTATTATGAACAGTGGAAACGGATTAGCCTCAAGGACAAGTCTTGAACATCTCTGAATAAGGGACTGTATAGCAATATCTGCTGAAGGATTAACTTCTGCTAAAACAAAACACCAAAAAACCCAAAGATCACTGGCTGTAAGTATTTAAACTCAGCAGACGTAAGCTGCCTCTGATTAAATAAACAAATGGGGTAGAAAAAGATGGGGACAGGTAAGTGAAGGTATTGGAAACCAAAAGGAGGCTGGGGTTTGGGTAGAAGAGAACAGAAAACTGTAAAAGAAGCCAGATAAACTGTTGGAGTGAGTGACGAGGCAAACTGCTGGAGATAGTAGCTTCTTTTGCATCATCCTGCAAAATTCATTCAAGTCCATTTGATGGACCCCTATGTTGCAGTACTTTTTTGCTGCTCAAAATGGCTCAATGCAACCACACTGAGGGGTGAATCTGGATATAATGTATGACATAAAATATTTAGGTTGGATGTGCCATATCTTCAAACCAGAAAAAATACACAGCAATGTTTTCTCTTGAATTTTCTCCTTAGTGTCCATGTAGCACATTTATAATAATCTCCTCCACCATACACATAGGCATACTTCATCCCAGCTGTGAAAAGTTGTGTTAAACTTGAGCTATAGATAAGATTATCTATTTGTAGGGAATGTAATGGATGCTGTAACTGTCAAAACCCCATGTTTTTGAAAATCCTGGTAGTTCAGAATTCAGGTGAAATTGAGACAAAAATATAAGGCTAAATATATTAAACTTTGAAAATCCATTTACAACATGTACTTATTTACCTCTCCCTCTCTTGTGCCAGAAGAAAAGAAGAAAAATATTCAATGCACCTTCAAAAAAAGCTGCTTAACATCAGAATATCTTTGTGTGGGGTCACAGTAGGATAAAATATAATTGTCATACACAGTTTCAGTTCTTATTTGATGAGGCATTTCCCTCTCAATTTTTGCAGATAACCATTGTGTTTAAAATCCTGATCATCTATTCTTTCTGCTTTAATAATATTATTTCTGTTTAATAATAGTCAAGATTATCTACTTCTTACCAATAGTGCTAAACATCACCAATCTCAATACTGTAGTTATTGTACTGAAATAAAGTTCAGTAAGAATATCTTTCAAATGCATGATGATTATGATGATTATAGGGAAACTCTAGAGCTTCTGGATTCTCTTGCTGCCTGTCTTCAGCTGTTTTGAAAGGATTTTAGTGCTTGCCGAAGCATGTATCTCTACATAAGCCACAGCCCCTGTGAACACTCCAGGCTTACCCAGAACAACTTCTGTGGATGTGCCTTGTCGAGCTTAAAGAGAATGATCTGGAGGACTCCACAACCCATGCTGATTTAGAAATGCTGATTTTCTCCTGGAAGGCATGCTAAGGCACATGAAAAACAACCAGGTGCTTGGTGACAGCCAGTATGGCTTCACTAAGGGGAAATCCTGCCTGACCAATTTGGTGGCCTTCTGTGATGGGGCTACAGAACTGATGGACAGGGGTAGAGCAGTTGATGTCACCTACCTGGACTTGTGTAAAGCATTTGACACTGTCCCACACGACATCCTTGTCTCTAAATTGGAGAGACATCAATTTGATGGATGGACCACTCGGTGGATAAAGAACTGGCTGGATGGCCGCACACAGAGAGTTGTGGTCAATGGCTCAATGTCTGCCTGGAGACCAGTAACGAGTGGTGTCCCTCAGGGATCACTGTTGGGACTGGTCTTTTTCAACGTCTTTGTCGCTGACACGGACAGTGGGATTGAGTGCACCCTCAGCAAATTTCCCGATGAGACCAAGCTGTGTGGTTCGGTTGATACGCTGGAGGGAAGGAATGCCATCCAGAGGGACCTCGACACACTTGTGAGGTGGGCTGATGCCAACCTCATGAAGTTTAACCATGCCAAGTGCAAGGTCCTACACCTGGGTTGGGGCAATCCCAGGCACAGCTACAGGTTGGGCAGAGAAGAGATTCAGAGCAGCCCTGCGGAGAAGGACTTGGGGGTGCTGGTAGATGAGAAACTTAACATGAGCTGGCTGCAGTGTGCGTTCGCAGCCCAGAAAGCCAACCGTATCCTGGGCTGCATCAAAAGGAGCGTGACCAGCAGGTCAAACAAGGTGATCCTGCCCCTCTACTCTGCTCTCGTGAGACTTCACCTGGAGTATTGTGTTCAGTTCTGGTGTCCTCAACATAAAAAGGACATGGAACTGTTGGAACAAGTCCAGAGGAGGGCCATGAAGATGGTCAGGGACCGGAACACCTCCTGTATGAAGATAGGCTGAGAAAGCTGGGGCTGTTCAGCCTGGAGAAGAGAAGGCTGTGTGGAAACCTCATTGCAGCCTTCCAGCATCTGAAGGGAGCCTACAAGGATGAAGGAGAGGGACTCTTCATTAGGGACTGTAGTAATAGGACAAGGGGTAATGGGTTAAAACTTAAACAGGGGAAGTTTAGGCTGGATATAAGGAGGAAGTTCTTTACTGTAAGGGTGGTGAGGCACTGGAATGGGTTGCCCAGAGAGGTTGTGAATGCTCTGTCCCTGGTGGTGTTCAAGGCCAGGTTGGACAGAGCCGTGGGTGGCATGGTTTAGTGTGAGGTGTCCCTGCCCGTGGTAGGGGGGGTGGAACTAGATTATCTTAAGGTCATTTCCAGCCCTAACTATTCTATGACTGTATGATCTGGAGGACTCCACAACCCATGCTGATTTAGAAGTGCCAAGAGCCTGCAGAAGTAGGGAAGGAACGGATGAGCCTTCACTGAGTTCCAACAGTTTAGCTGTAAGCTTGTTACACAGGGTTCTATGTCTGCAGAAAGAAACACCTCTAGCAGGTGTTTGCCAGGAACAAGCTCAGGAAGACATGAGACTCTCTAAAATGTAGAAGTCATTTGGAACTGGTAACAGAAGGCAGGATTATTATCTTTTTAAAATCACAAGCACCCCTTTGAGTACATCCATCCAGGATCAGTGTTTGCCAGTCTCTTGCTCATCCCAAAGAAGTCAGATCTGTCTGACCATACTCTGGGAGTAAGTACCACATGTATGGTCCCTCAGCTTTGCTTTCCAACCTTTCTCCAGACTACCACGGGCAGCAGCTTATGGGGAACAGCTGTAGTTCTAGAGATTTCTCATCTTACTGTTCATAACAACAGAAAAAAAGCTCTGTTGGATGCAAAAGAAAGTAAGAGATGATTGTTCAGCTTTGCATTTGAGGGAGAGAGAGAATAAGGGGACTTCTCTGCCTTTTTCACTCAGCTCCCTCTGAGTCTTTTCTTGGTTGCTGACAAAATGGAGCCCCAGGATCCTGGTGGAGTGGGCACTGTGAAAACCACACATCTCCCCAATTCTCAGCAGGGCAGGCTGCTTCCATAGGAAGGTAGAACAGAGTAAGCAATACCTGGGCTGGCTGTTCAGAGCCACGCATCAGGGAATTAGAGAGCAGCTGTCTTGATTTTCAGCGTCATGTCTGGGAAATAGGTTGTCTTTGTCCATTTAATATAGGAAATAAAAGGTGATGCAGAAAAAAAGAATTATGATCCTCACTAAGTTTTTGGCTGAAAATGGTTGGGTATACTATCAACTGGCCTAAATAAACTCTCTCACTCAGCTTCTTCTCCAGACGCCTAAGAGGTGGCAGCTTCACCCACCTTCATTTGTGCTCTCTGTGGCTCCTTCCCTGGAAGGAAATGAAATGGCTTGATGCTCAGCATTTATGAAAAAGTCAGGCTTAACTGTGGACACTGCAGTTGAACTTCATTGGGCTACTGTTTTAGACATGTTAGTGCTGGATTTTATTCAGATTTATTAGCATGATGACAACAGTATCTGTGGTAGGGAAAAAAAAAAAAAGAGCCTCATCACTCAATTGGCTTGATTCATTTTCCTGTAGTATCTCCTGCCATCCATCTGCTGAAAGGTGAAGCCAAAATGCTTTAGAATTATGTTTTCATAGGGAATTCTCTGTTAATTATTTATCTCTCTCTGCCATGAGCAGCAACTGGTGAGATCAGCTACTGTAATATCATGAAAGGCAATGTTGGACTGTTTGTATCAGCATGAACACTTTCTTATGCACAGCACTCTAGTGGAACACAAGTGGTCCAAATAACACTTCATTTTAATATAATGAGGACACACAGCTACTGTAGCATCACAATTTCTTATTTCCTTGTGTCTAAAAATGTGGTCCTAGGCTAAATGCATCAGAAAGTTTTTATGGACTGAGATTCATTTTTACATACATTTTTTTGTGTATTTTTACAGAGTACAGCTTAGCTTACTAATGTTACTACTAAGGTTTATTTATTTTTCTAGAATAAAATAGTCTGCTCGGTGGTTGTATTTAACAGGCCCAAGTTACACATCTTCTAGTGCCATTTGCTGCTTGCAGTTCATTTAATGAGGACATGGCACTGCCATGCTGTGGGAGAGTGTGTTTTGTAATTGCAAATGAAGTATTTCAATCTTTTTACCTTTTATTACCGCAAAATACCCCGAGTAGCTAAACACTGGCTTGTTTCCAGGGAGCTTTGTTATAGAGAAAAAAATATGGAATACCATTTTCTATACTTTTTGAGTTTGTAGGTTTGTTTTGTTTTGTTTTTCTTTTCTTCTTGTGTCATGGTTTAAGCCCAGCCGGCAACTCAGAACCATGCAGCCGCTTGCTCACTCCCCGTCCTTCCTCCCCCCTGCTCCCAGAGGGATGGGGAGGAGAATTGAAAGAATGTAGCTCCCATCGGTTGAGATAAGAAGAGTCCAGGTAGAGTGCTTTCTGTCCACAGGTCCTGGTGTGAGTCCTAAACCAGGTGCATCATTTGCTTCCTCTTTTATATGGATAACATCCAAAAGGAAAACAGGGACAAGCTGTAGGTGAGGAATCCATGCCTACTGACTGCCAGTAACCTGCACTAACCACAGGATAACTAACCACTGCCTTCTCCTAGAGTTAGGTCTTATCCTCCCATGCTTTGATGATTTCAATGGAAAGAGGACTACATGCCACCAGTTGAGGTTAAGCTGTCAGTGACACTCATATGCTTGGCATAGGAAAAGAGAGGATGAATCAAAAGGATTAACAACTTGAAGGCACTTGTAAAAGCGGTTATTAGGAACATCATTGTCTCCAATGGGGTACATAACCTTGTTAATCAATCATCAGCAGCCACCCCTGGAGGTATTTAAAAGATGTGTAGATGTGGCACTTAGGGACATGGTTTAGTGTTGGATCTGGCAGTGTTGGATTTATGGTTTCACTCAGTGAACTTAAAGACTTTTTCCAACCTAAACTGTTCTATGACTCCATGATTTGACATATTTGGCTTCTTGCTTAGGGAAAAGGTGAAATGAAGGCCTCAGCAAACAACGTGATTCTCCAAGTCTAGAGAGAGAACATCAGAGGTTCTTACTTCTGGTACTCCCTTCTGGGGAGATAAAAGATAACGAGCTGATAC
This sequence comes from Pezoporus wallicus, assembly GCF_028554395.1. NCBI lineage: Eukaryota > Metazoa > Chordata > Aves > Psittaciformes > Psittacidae > Pezoporus > Pezoporus wallicus. Next base: position 496,559 of record NW_026637439.1, read on the forward strand.
TACCTCTAACACCCCTAACTTGTTGTTTTTAATGATTCCATTCTGCAGCCTGTCATGTGAAGAAACCCTTACTCAGCCAGTATGTTCTCCTAGGTCTACTGGATGATGAAAGATTGGTTATATCAGTACAGGAGTCAACAGTATTATACTGAAAACAACAGGCTAATGGTGCATAGCACAATTTGTGCAACTAGTGATTACTTGCTTTGGAAAGAAAAGATATTAAAGCTTCAGTGTAAAAGGGGTTCTAAATATACCATTCCCATTGCTTTCAAGATGCCCTCTGTAATTCTTTACAAAGATGGACTTTAGATGTTAGCTTAATTAAAAAAAAGTCAGTTTAAAACATGTGGGTAACATTTCAAATAGTGTTTCAAGTTGGTATGAGATATGTGGAAAGAAAAATGAAATTAAATTTGCCCTCAGGCTGATAGAGATAACACTGACCTTGGCATCTGGCAGTGGTGACTTCTGACAATCTTTGTTTAGCATGTCCAAAACCAGCAGCAAGGCCCACATGATGAAGAAAATTTCCCAGTGTTTCTCAGAGGAAAATGCTAGGACTTGATAAAACCCAATGGGATGAAACACCCTGACATGGGAATGGAGAAATCTGGAGTGTGAAGGAACACAGAGCAGGATCATGGGAGCTTTAAAAATAGGCCCATTTAATATTTTAGGAGCCTTCCCTTTTCTATATTTCATTTTAAAATACTTAGTGCCCTGGTCTGGTGTAAGTAGTCCTGCACAAACCCAAACTCCCTCTCTGTGGCTGTAAATCACAGAGTTAAAAATCTTCTGGCAGAGTGTATGTGAATTAGAAATCTAATTAGCTGATATATGTATGTGTGTGGAAAGAGTGAGACAGATTTCCTGAAGAAGTCATTTTAGTTACAGACTTCTGCAACTGCCTCTGTGTCTAAAAGCAGCTGAGATAATGGAGATGTGGGAAGCAATCTGTAGTGATTGTATTGAGCTTGTCCACTCACATTTCTCCTTTTTCCTCTCTCTTTGCATATACAAAAGATATTTCTGTCTGATTTCACCGTAGAATCACTGGAAGACCTACAATTGTGTTTTCTGCCCTTGCTGGATGACTTGTTTTGGAGCCTGTGTCTAGCAAGACATAATATTATGAGTCTTTGGATGTTAACCAGAAGGGAAGCATCAAACCCCCAACAACCAGTGTTTGTAAATAGCTAAAATTTCACTCTTTTCCATTTTGCGACTTTATTCTTTCCCTTGTTCGTACTGCATTTTCTGTAAGGTAAGACCTGGATCTCTAAAGCAAGAAAGGAGAAGAATATATTTTTTTTTAAAAAGGAAACAAGTTTCTAGACTGCTTTAATTGTCAAGAAGAAACAAACTAAAAGCATAAACCAGATGTTCTCTTTTTCACTGTGTTCTCTCCAGGTTGTCCCTCATGATAGGGCTGTGCTGTGCTTTTTAAGACTTATGTGCTGCTCCTGAAAAGGAGAGCTACATATATCAGCTAAATTTAACTACTGTACTGGTCACAGATCATCCACTAACAGGTCATTGTTTTCTTTAAGTTATTCAGGAAGTAGTTATCTGACATCATGTTGGTAGAGCTTTTTAAAGAGCTACCTGGTTAAGTGTGATTAGCCTGTGAAAATTCACTATTCCTACTGCATTCTGTACCTATGATGGGTCTAACCAGTTGCACTGAGCTTATTTTGCTCTCTGATTAGGTGAGCATGTAGGTGCTTCTGATGTGATTTCCATGTGAAAATTTGTTTCCCAGAATACTTATCATCAGGCAACTGCATTTTTTTTCATGAAAATTTATGTCAGTAAAATTGAATTACATAAAAGATTTAGAAACGCCAAATACATAATTTAAAAATACCTTAAAATACCTTAAAAGAACCTTTAAATGATCCCCCTGCCCATCTATCAGTCTATCAAAGATAAAGAAAAGATGTGGCTGAATTTAGGCCAAGTATTAGCAATCGATATAACCTAAAATCTTTGGGAAATATTTTAACAAGCACATTTATTTTATTTATTTTATTTTTTTTTAATGAGCTTTGAACTGGAAGGTCTTGGTTTATTTTTTTTTGAAATTGTATGTCAATTTCCTCAAAAGGTTCTCGTCTATTTATGTTCTCAAACAAAGGAATTTGGTCCTGTGCAGGTATGACACATACCTGTAGGTGTATAATGAAATAATATTTAAAATTCAGGGATTCACAGGCCTTGGGCTCTCACTTACTATTAAAATTCATCCAGAATCTGCATTGGGTCTTTGTATCCCTTCAAAGGTACAGTTGAAACAGGAATAGTATAAATACAGGACTTAATCCTACTTCTGATAAAGTGGCTGTGAGCTTTGCTGATTCCAGTGAATTCATAAACTGCATTCATAACTGCATTTATAATGGCATTGTATGTTTTGACTTCCATGTTGTGTAGGCCACATGATGTACAAATTTTCATGCAAAAAATACCGTAACAATTTTTAAAAGCCTCAAACTAGCCTGATCTCATTTTTCTTTTTGCTGCCAGTCTCTCTCTCATTTCCCTTTTTCTTTCTTATATATATATTTTTTTTTGATACCCAAATAAAAATAAATATCACCAGTAGGGGGAATAGATGTATAAAAAACAAACCCAAGACGTTTTTGTTATTGATTTGGATGGCAGTAAGTTCACTTTAAAAGTTTCTGGTTGATTGTTTTACTGTATCCTCTTCAAGAAAAAGATGTCAGTGGAGAGTATAGTTCTCCGATGTGTACCTGAGGTTGGTTAAGAGCTTATAATTTATTCAGAAACATAGTAATGCTGTTTCATTTCCTGCAAAAAAGTTATATCTTCATACAGTGACCAGGCTGGGAGGTGGTTACTCTGCCTGCCTCTGCTCCCACAGTGCTGCTCCCTCTGATAATGAAGGAAACTTGTGAAAGAAAGTTGAGAAAGAAACAGGAAACAAGCAAAGTGCCTGGATTAGAAGGGAAGGTGTTGGTATTCCCTCTGAACTGATACTACCCACAGCACCACACAGCATCCCTGCATCTTCTTCAGGCCTTAAGAACTGCATACCACCTGTACATCACCTTCATGGCATTAACTGGGTAGCACTATCCACACCTGAGAAACACAATCTACAAATACCAGAAAGCAAGAAATAAGATACATGTAGGCACAGCAGACTTCAGTCAACTCAGTCTTTGTAGATTGGCCCCTAAGAGAGTGAAGAATCTGCCTGGGACTGTGGGCTCCCAGCTGCACTCTTTGTGTAAGCCATTTGCAAAATTAACCCCCTAAATTATACTATGCCATTAGTTTTCAAATAGCGTTCCTCTTCCAAGTGATAAAAAGGATGAAGTAAAAATAAAACAACAGGGAAAAGGACATGCTGAGAAATGGGAAAGGGAAACAGTTTTTTTTTCAGGTACAGCTTGATGCAGGAGGAAGATGG